>NC_135506.1:105547829-105825329 GCF_052857255.1 Amblyomma americanum
TATGCAGAAGAGCCAAAATTTTATTACAGATTACTAGATATTCCTGCTTATGATTATTTATTGTGATATTACTGTATAACGCTTTTTTTAGTATATATCTAATTGTCTTCTATTTATTTGCACTTGTTCTCTATGAATTGTATTTCTTGACACGTTTTTTTCTCTTTTTCTTTTTCTTTTGTTTTGTTTGTTTGTTCGCCCTCTACTTGCTGCTCTAATACTCTTATGCACCCACTAATGATAGGAGGTCCCCCTGGCAGTTTCTCACTCTGGGGCCTCCTGATGCTGTATATAATACGTAAGCCCGTTTCTTGTACATGCAATAACAATAAACTTGAACTTGAACTTGAACACACACACGCACACACACACGCACACGCGCATACACACACGCACACGCGCACACACACGCGCACGCACAACACACACGCGCACGCACACGCACACACACGCGCACACACGCGCACACGCACAACACACGCACGCACACGCACGCACACACACACAATCGCGGACTTCCACGAATAGGGCAAGTAACGCTCAAACATTAATTAAGAACTGCTTGAGATCATGTAAAATAATTAATGCTTTTCACGAGGACGTAAGCTGCATTTGCTCTGCTATCCTGGCAACCTGCGAAATTGTGCAGACGTAGTCCACAGATAGGATGCACTGAGTAGTCATGTGATATACCTCGTGACCTCTTACTTGTCCTTATTCTTCTTTGACCCTTCCCCATCCTCCTCTTACAGAAGGCGCTAACGCTGCTCAGGAGTGGTCGCCTAATGCCTGCTTATTTTATGTTTCCTTCTCATTCTCTTGTAAAAGGCACCAACACCCTCCTACTTAGGCCCCTACTCTTCATGCTTCTACGGGGCGACTCTTGCTCCCCCCGAGAAGGTCTTAGGTCTCTCTGACCGAGTATAGCCCTTCATGAGAACGTTGTTAAGCCCGAAGCGCTTGCCGCAATGATGAGGCTATACCAACACCATCATCATCATCATCATCATCATCATCATCATCAGCCTTACTACACCCACTGCAGGCCAAAGGCCTCTCCCATGTCTCTCCAATTAACCCTATCCTTTGCCAGCTGCATCCACCCTTTGCTTGCAAACTTCTTAATCTCATCCGCCCACCTAACCTTCTGCCGCCCCCTGCTACGCTTACTTTCTCTTGGAACCCACTCCGTTACCCTTAAGGACCAGCGGTTATCTTGCCTTCGCATTACATTCCCTGCCCAAGCCCATTTCTTTCTCTTGATTTCGACTAGGATGTCTCTATACCAACACATTCTTCGTGAAATTCTTCACGTTTTGTGATGACTCTCACGCGATTTAAAGCTGTTTTTCATTCGCAGTTACTCACCTGAGGTTAGTGCCGCCATCTGTGATCTCTAGCAACAGCCCTTTCACGTCACTAGACACGACCTTGGAGAGGTGGGACTGCTCCACTGCTCGCAAGATGTCTGCGTCGGAGTGCGATTCCGTAGGGTCCAAGTTCATTAGCAGAGTACCTCTTACAAGGCTCGGGTCCTGAAATGCCATTGAGCATGCTCATAACTTTGAAACTACATCGTGAAATGGCAGGCTGCTGTACATTTCTCTCGCAACAGAGCAGCAAAAGCTACTACAAATCTTTTCAGATTGGCCTTGACGATCATACACGGCCACGCGCCACCGATACTGCTTCTTTAATGGCCAGCGATGCTCCATCATGGTTAAAATACGAGTTACTGGATACCAAAGCTTTCTAGATCTTTTATGCATCGTCATTGTCATGAACTCAGTTTTGCGCATGGACTGAACCATAACTGAATGTTCCCTCAAAAAATGCCTAACTTTAAGAGTCATATGTCATTAGCACAGCGATGCCTCATTTGGCGGTCACAGAAGCATGTGTACTATTTTCGCCAGCATGAACTCGCGTGGGGTCCCGTTTTGTAGGCATGGACATCTGTGCACAGTTTTCTGCTGCAGGCCAAAAGGTCATACCTAAATTGGTTGCAGCCGTAAACTTCACGTCAGCCGGAGAACGAGATTTTTAAGTTCGTGGCGATGGGGCAAATTTGCCAAAGTTGGAGAAATTCGTGGCATTTCGGAGGAGCACAGGACAAGTACAGCCGCCCAAATCATTGCGCGACGGCCGCGTTTTGAGTGCTGCTCTCCTACAACTTATCACGGGCCAACTTGCAAAAGTATCAAATCTAAGCACAGGCTCATTCTAAGCACAAGTTTCCTTCGTCGTGAAGTGGAGGAGGGCAGAAATAGCAACCGTCGCGCACGCTAGATAAAGATTTGGCCGGCTTACAGTCCTCGTTCCGGGTTCATTGCGTGTCTACGTGATGTTGTTGCACTATTTATAGTGTCCTTATATGATTAAAGGTTCTCCAAAGCTATTTGTAATAGATGCGATTCCGCTTGCTATTTTTTTGCACACGCTATAAAACCTTCTTGCGGGAACGAGAAACCATAAAATGAAACGCAAAACCAGACGAGCATGGTGAAAGAAGTTGAGAGACAGACGAGCGCCGACTTTCAACAATTTATTGCGAACCGAAAAGCAGCACATACAGGCTAATCGTGGCCGGTAACCACACGTGCTCAGTCCCCAAACCAGTCAATGGCGACGCAAGTATTTTAATTCCTTGGGAGATAAAGCAATGAACTGCTCGATCGACACGCAGTTTTCTCTAAAACTATCTACGATCCGTGCCTCGATATTTTCAAGGGTTAGTTGGCAGGTGCCTCTGGTGACAACAGTGCAGTCTTCGTAGAGAGGCACGCAGCTCTATTTCGGACAGGGTTATGCACTCTGGCCGGAACTGTGCACATCAATGGAGTCATCACTTGATTCACGCTTTCTACGGCGCGCGTCCAAGAACCCTCCGCACTTTTCCCTCACATTTCTACGCTGTTCGGACAGGCGGTTGTTAACACCTACCCCCCCCCCTCCCACACACACACACACACACTTTGTCATACATTGCAAGCTTGCAGTTAGTCGGAAAAGATTGCCCGCTGCATCACAAATATTGCACCTATGTCATCTTGTAAAGAATCTTTTTCCTCCCTTAACATTATTCCCATAGATAACCTATACGATTTTCGTTTATTACAGGCCGGCCTTTGATGTCGGCCGCCCTTTGACGACTGTGCTTTAGGTTGTAATCTTTGGCCCCCTGACTGTCACGTGGTTTTTTGGCATATATTGTGCTGGGTTTTCCTCGAAAATAAACAGTTGTTGGTCAGCGCCCGCCCTGTCGTCAGTGTTTTTTATGCGTTGCATATTGCAATCACTCAGTTCAGCCCTTGGGCGCGGCCAGGCAGCCACCATTGACCTTTAGCGCAACCACGTGACGTGACGTCACGACAGCCGGAGGAAAAGCTGGGCCGCAACTCGCGCGGTCGCGCGCGGCCGCAGCCACCACCTGACTCCCCTCCTCCCGCTAGGGGCGCTGCGCCGGCGCGTGCCGTCACGGAGGAAAAGCTGGGCCCCAACTCGCGCGGTCGCGCGCGGCCGCAGCCACCACCTGACTCCCGCTCCTCCCGCTAGGGGCGCTGCGCCGGCGCGTGACGTCACGGAGGAAAGGCTGGGCCCCAACTGGCGCGGTCGCGCGCGGCCGCAGCCACCACCTGACTCCCGCTCCTCCCGCTAGGGGCGCTGCGCTATGATTGACGTCACGGCATATGTATAAAAGAGCTGCGCTCCTTCGCCGGGACAGTTGCCTTCCCAGGATTCGTTTCGGCGCCTGTTGTGCTCGCGTCTGCAGGTGGCGTCAAGACGGTTGTCTGGACGGCGTACAACCGTCTTGACGCCACCTGCAGACGCGAGCACAACAGGCGCCGAAACGAATCCTGGGAAGGCATTTGTGCCTCCCTCGTTTCTGCCCGCTCCCCAGCCAGGGCTTGGCGTCTCTTCCGCTCCCTCCTCGCCCCTCGGACCCAACTCCACCCCCACCTGGCCATTGCTGTCTCCTTGGGAATCACCTGCCAGGAGCTGGCGGAACGGCTGGCTGATGCCTTTTTCCCCTCTGGGGACTCCCGGCCACCAACCCAGGCTCCTGCCCTACCTGCCCCACCCCAAGGTTCTTCACCTCAGAAAGCTGGCATAATCTCCACCTGCACTGCGCCCTTCACCCTCCGGGAGCTCTCGGCAGTGCTGAACCGCTCCAGGCGTCGCACTGCACCCGGCTTAGACGGCATCACCTACCAGATGCTACGTAACCTCGGCGAGGACCACCGGACCAGTCTGCTGTCCTCCTTCAACGAGGTGTGGCGGACAGGTATCCTCCCCGACGCGTGGAGAACTGCCCTGGTCGTTCCCGTGCGGAAGACAGGCAAGCCGCCATCTGCCATCAGCTCCTACCGGCCTGTCTCCCTCACCTCTGTTCCCGGAAAGGTCATGGAGGCCATGGCCCCGGAGCGCTTGTCTTGGGTGGGCAACGTCACCTGCCACTTCCCGGAACAGCAATCGGGTTTCCGTCATCATCGCTGTACCGCTGACTCCATCGCGGACCTGGTGTCAACCCTGGAGGACGCGAAGCACAGTCGCCATATAGTATGCCTGGCTCTACTGGACATACGAGGCGCCTTGGACAACATCCGCCACGAGGCCATACTGGAGGCTCTCAACATCATGAGAATCTCCAACAACATCCTCCAGTATGTCCGGGGCTTCCTTGCTGACCGCCGAGGGTGCGTCCGTCTGGGCAATGCCACCAGCTCCCCCCGGCATATCTGCCGTGGCGTACCTCAGGGAAGCGTCCTCAGCCCCCTACTCTTCAACGCCGTCTTGGCCCTCCTGCCCAAGGATCTCCGTCTACCCATCCACGTGGCCATCTACGCGGATGATATCGCCATCTGGTGCCGTGGGCCCCGCAGATCTAGGGTGCAAACCATCAGAAACGTGCAGCGGGCCATCGATGCTGTCGCCGTCTCTTGGAACGTGCAGGCCTCAGCATATCCCCCTCCAAAACACAGGCGATGCTTCTCAACACAAGGGTTGGCGCCCACCCTGGCCGGACCTTCCTCCACGTTGGTGGCCGTGACCTAGCCTGGAGCAGCCAAGTGAAATACCTGGGCCTGCTCATCGACGTTCGGCTCACCTGGAACCCGGCAGTAAGCCACTTCCTGGCCCAGTCCTCCAGGATCCAGGGGGCTATACGTAGCCTCCTAGCCAAGGGCAATGGCATCACCCCCAGGCTGGGACTCCAGCTATACCAAGGCATGGCCGTCCCAGCAGTTCACCTACGCACTACCGCTCATCCGGCTCACTGTGAGCCAATACCTGGCCATCGAGCGGAAACAGCGGGAGGCAATACGACTATGCCTTGGACTTTCCCCGCTCCTCTCCCGTGGCCGCAACCCTGGCAGAAGCAGGTTCATGGCCCTCTGGAGCTGCTATCCAGGCGCACCTCTCTCCGCCACATCGAACGCCTCCACAACGCGCCCGATGGCCGTCCCCTTGTGGACCGCCTTCTCACGAGGCCCAACTCCAAAATGGGTCAGATGGACCAGTTCTTCGAAGACCTCGTGGGGGAACAGCCTGAGTCCTTCCCCCTCCCTCCTCGCCCGGACCTTGGACACCTCTACGAGGTCAACCTCTCTCTACCTGGCTCTCGGTCAAGGCGGGACACTCCCGCTCTGGGCTTACGTCAGGAGGTCGCTGCGGTTCTTCATGCTGAACCCCCTGGCACCGTCACTATTTTCACGGATGGCTCCGTCCTCCCAGGACCATGCTCATCTGCGGCTGCAGCCTGCACAGCCCCATCGCTCTACTTGAGCAGACAGGCCAGCAGGCTTCCTTTTGCGGCATCGTCCACAACCGCAGAACTTGCCGCCATACACTTGGCCGCTGACATCCTAAACCAACGCCCTGGGATCAAGGAGGCAGCCATCTACACCGACTCCAGGGCAGCCCTCCAGCTCCTCCTGAGGCCATTCAAGGGTCCTCCCATCGCCCGTAGGCTTGCTTGGCGGCTCGACACACTGTGCTCCAGGGGAACCCGCATCCGTCTCACCTGGGTCCCGGCCCATATCGGTGTCCAGGGCAATGAAGAAGCGGACTCCCTTGCCAAATCTGCCCACTCTCCGGGTACTCCGCTCTCCAGGAACCTGTGCCCCTTGGATCTGGCAAGGAACACAGTGGACCGCCTCCTCCTCCTAGATCACCCTGATCCCAGGGTGGCAAACGGCCATCCCCCCCATCCACTCCCAACTCGAGGCATGGACTGCAAAGAGCGCAGCCTCCTACTGAGACTCAGGGTAGGCTGCGCCAACACCGGCTCCCGCTTTTCCGCATCGGCCTCTCTGACTCCCCGGGTTGCTCCTTCTGCACTTACCCGGAAGAGACTGCCCAATACCTCCTGTGTGAATGCCCTGCGCTTGTCTCCGCAAGGACTATCATGGAGGCTGGCTACCGCTCCCTGTGCCTCCCCTGCACATCAGCGGACCACCTTCTCTTCCCCGGCTTTCATAATCCTGCCAAAGCCCTCCGGCACCTCCTCAACTTCCTGGAGGCCTCCGGCCTCTTTGGCCGCCTATAGGCCACAGGGGACTGCGTATGTCATTCGACATCCCCCTCCCCACATCCCCTTTCCCCATCCCCGCTCCAAGCTGTGCCCCCGCGATATGGGTGGCAGAAATCGAGCACATTCCCCACATAGCCACAAGAAGAAGGATTCGACATTATCATTGCGGCTGCGCGCCTACCCTTTCCTTTCAATCTTTTTTCCCCTCCCCTCCTCTTTCTACGACACGCCGGCAGTGGGCGTGGAGGCTAGTCCTCCAGTAGACAAGCCCGTGTCTCCCTCCTTTTCATCCTTCCCAACAATCACTGAAGAAGACGAAGCCGGGACAGTCGGGAGAGCTGCCCCGGACGCCAAGGAGAGAAGTCTCTCGCCGCCCGTCTCCGAGGGGGTTGTTACGCATTGCGCCGTCGCCGCTGTTGCGTACTCCTCCTCTTCGAACGGGCCCTCTCGCCGATCGCGCGGGAAGCTCCGCCTCCCGCGGTGCCCGTCCTCATTTTGGGCGGGCACTCCCTTGCTCTGCGCCGGCTGCCCGCCTCCTCCGGGCTGCCTCGCTACTGCTGGGACCATGGCGGCCTCACGCCGTTCCCTTCGGACGCTCCTGGAGTACACTACCATCCACCGCCGCAGTGCCAGCCTGGGTGTTGACCCAGCTATGTTCCTTCGCCACCTAGAGGATAGCGTACAGTTCCTGCTTGCTCAGACCCAGCAGGGCCGCCGCCTTCTCGATGCCCCTACCAACATGAAGGCCGCCGGGCGCCGCAGCCCCTCCCCTGCTCCCAAGGTGACAGACTACTCCCCGGCCCTCACTCGCCTTCGTGCTAAAGCCAAGGAATTCCTCAAGGCCAAGGAAACCGCTGCTGCTGCAAATCTCCCTCCTCGCACTAAGAGGAAAGCTCAAGGGAAGAAGATTACCTCCCCTCCTTCTCCCCCGGACACATCGTCACAGGAGACTACCTCCTCGCCACTTCCTGAGCCTCAACAAGAGCCCCACCTTCCGACTGAGGAACCCACTGTCATCTCAGTCCCACCCCAACCTGAGGCCCCGGCTGTGGTGCTCTCCAACTCAGCCTCCCCCCAGCTTGACCATCCAGGCCTCCCAGGGGTGGACATCGTCCACTTTCCCCCCTCCCACGAGAGGATACTGCACCTTCCTGTCCCCCCCTCCTACTTCGGACGGCAACCCCCCAGCCCTCGGAATCTCCTATACAGGAATGGCAAGGGGACACCAACGTAATTGAGCATCCCAGCACCCACCCAGCAGCAGATGCATTCACCCCGGATGTCCATCCCACGGCAGAAGGAGAGTGGACCACTCAAGTAAGTCGTGGGCGCCGCCGTCGTCCTCGCCGCCCTCCCCTTCCCCCCGAGACAGTGGACGGACTTGTGGGGACTATCCTCTTCCGCCCCCAAAAGAAGGGCACCTCTTTCCGGCAGCTCTGCAAGTTCCGCATAGCTGCCGAACTCTCCTCCATCCCTGGAGTCTCTTCCGTGAGGGTAAACCCCGCCCGCAATATCGTCGCTGTGGACGTCCTCACAACCCAGGCAATGGAGGCCCTCCTGGACACACGCAGCCTCGTCGGTGTATCCGTTCGCCCGCGACCTGCCGCGGACAAGGTCACCTCCATGGGATACGTCCATGGCATTCCTGCGGACGTTGGGGATTCAGACCTCCCTTCAGCCATCGAGGCATCCGTGCCTATTCTGGGTGTTCGTAGAGGCCCGCCCAACAGACTCCAGATCCGCTTCGGGGCACCACTCCCCCCACCCCACGTTTCAATATTCAAGCTCCGCCTGCCAGTCCGTCCGGCCCTTCCTCGTCTTATCCAGTGTGGCCGATGCGGCCGCCTCGACCACGTCACGGCCAGTTGCACCCTGAAAGAACGCTGCCGCCGCTGTGGACGCCAACATGGCTCCTCTCCCTGTGACGCCCCTGCACCCCGCTGCATTAACTGCAGAGGGGCCCATCCCGCAGACTACCCAGCATGCCCACGATGGCAGGAAGAGCGACGGGTGGCAGCGGCCGTCAACGCAGCAACAGAGCCTGTCTCCCGGAGAGCCATCAGAGCCATCCTCCGGACAGGGGAGATGTCCTATGCCCAGGCTCTCAAAACCCGGCCAACACCTGCTGCTCCTCCCCGGCCACCTCCACCCCCAGAACAGCCCGCAGGCACACAAAGCCACCCCGCGCCTGGCCATCCTACGGGCAACACATCCCCAGCCCTCCTAGGAGGGCACCTCGAGCATCTGACGCGGACTTTAGCAGCTACCCTCCAAGCCATTACGCTGCTCCTCCCCGCGGCGTCCCAGTCGCCACCGAGTGTGGCTCATGGACAGCATCCACAGCCAGTCCATCATGCCTAGATCTCTACCAGTAACCCCCCGCCCAAGGGTTCTCCAGTGGAACTGCCGTTCCCTGCGACCACGCAGAGCGGAACTTATCAGCCGCCTTGAGGCTGACCCCTCACCCCCGGATGTCCTTGCTCTTCAAGAGGCTTACCTCCGTCCAGGGGAAATTCGCATTCCTGGCTACGTGGCATACAACAGCAGATCCTCCTGCCTCCTTACCACGTGCTCGGCCGACCCCTGTCTGGACCGTCTACACCCACCAGGAAGATCCAGAGCAGTACTCTTCGTCCGCTCTGACCTCCCTCAGGCAGAAATTAACGTTGATGATGCCACAGTCGCGCCTATGGAGTGTGTGTGCGTCAGAGTCCGTCTCAGGGGTGTCGACACTGCTGTAGCAAGTGTCTATGTCCGCCCTGTAACCCCATGGGACGCCTACTCCTTGCCACATCTTGTCAGCCTTATAGGCGGGGACTGCCTCCTCTGCGGAGACTTCAACGCTGCTCATCCGAGGTGGCGCTCCCGCAGAGCTGATCGCCGCGGCCGTGACCTTACCGCTGCCCTGCGTGGTACCTCCCTCCACATCCTCAACTCTGGTGTTCCCACTTTCGTCCGGAGGGGAGGTGTTCGCTCGTGCATCGATCTGAGCATCGTTTCTCAACGGTGCGTCTATGAGTGGTGCCCCTCCCCGGATACATGGGGATCTGACCAGTACCCCATCGTCCTCAGCCCCAAGCCTGGAAGAAGGGCGGACGGACGCATCTACAAAGTGACCCATTGGGACCGCTTCCGGGACCTTCTTGGCAGCCTACCGCTCCAGGGCGATCTCTTGGCACATGTGGCAAGGTGCGCGGCAGCAGCAACCATCACCTGCGAAGTCCCCCCTCTTCAGCCCGTCCCTGATCTCAAGTTGCTCCACCTAAGGGCCCAACGACGGCAGATAAGAGAGAAGGGCCCTCCGTACTGACAGAGCCGAAGACTGGACGGCGTACAACCGTCTTGACGCCACCTGCAGACGCGAGCACAACAGGCGCCGAAACGAATCCTGGGAAGGCATTTGTGCCTCCCTGGTTTCTGCCCGCTCCCCAGCCAAGGCTTGGCGTCTCTTCCGCTCCCTCCTCGCCCCTCGGACCCAACTCCACCCCCACCTGGCCATTGCTGTCTCCTTGGGAATCACCTGCCAGGAGCTGGCGGAACGGCTGGCTGATGCCTTTTTCCCCTCTGGGGACTCCCGGCCACCAACCCAGGCTCCTGCCCTACCTGCCCCACCCCAAGGTTCTTCACCTCAGAAAGCTGGCATAATCTCCACCTGCACTGCGCCCTTCACCCTCCGGGAGCTCTCGGCAGTGCTGAACCGCTCCAGGCGTCGCACTGCACCCGGCATAGACGGCATCACCTACCAGATGCTACGTAACCTCGGCGAGGACCACCGGACCAGTCTGCTGTCCTCCTTCAACGAGGTGTGGCGGACAGGTATCCTCCCCGACGCGTGGAGAACTGCCCTGGTCGTTCCCGTCCGGAAGACAGGCAAGCCGCCATCTGCCATCAGCTCCTACCGGCCTGTCTCCCTCACCTCTGTTCCCGGAAAGGTCATGGAGGCCATGGCCCTGGAGCGCTTGTCTTGGGTGGGCAACGTCACCTGCCACTTCCCGGAACAGCAATCGGGTTTCCGTCATCATCGCTGTACCGCTGACTCCATCGCGGACCTGGTGTCAACCCTGGAGGACGCGAAGCACAGTCGCCATATAGTATGCCTGGCTCTACTGGACATACGAGGCGCCTTCGACAACATCCGCCACGAGGCCATACTGGAGGCTCTCAACATCATGAGAATCTCCAACAACCTCCTCCAGTATGTCCGGGGCTTCCTTGCTGACCGCCGAGGGTGCGTCCGTCTGGGCAATGCCACCAGCTCCCCCCGGCATATCTGCCATGGCGTACCTCAGGGAAGCGTCCTCAGCCCCCTACTCTTCAACGCCGTCTTGGCCCTCCTGCCCAAGGATCTCCGTCTACCCATCCACGTGGCCATCTACGCGGATGATATCGCCATCTGGTGCCGTGGGCCCCGCAGATCTAGGGTCCAAACCATCAGAAACGTGCAGCGGGCCATCGATGCTGTCGCCGTCTTCTTGGAACGTGCAGGCCTCAGCATCTCCCCCTCCAAAACACAGGCGATGCTTCTCAACACAAGGGTTGGCGCCCGCCCTGGCCGGACCTTCCCCCACTTTGGTGGCCGTGACCTAGCCTGGAGCCGCCAAGTGAAATACCTGGGCCTGCTCATCGACGTTCGGCTCACCTGGAACCCGGCAGTAAGCCACTTCCTGGCCCAGTCCTCCAGGATCCAGGGGGTTATACGTAGCCTCCTAGCCAAGGGCAATGGCATCACCCCCAGGCTGGGACTCCAGCTATTCCAAGGCATGGCCGTCCTGCAGTTCACCTACGCACTACCGCTCATCCGGCTCACTGTGAGCCAATACCTGGCCATCGAGCGGAAACAGCGGGCGGCAATACGACTATGCCTTGGACTTCCCCGCTCCTCTCCCGTGGCCGCCACCCTGGCAAAAGCAGGTTCATGGCCTCTGGAGCTGCTATCCAGGCGCACCTCTCTCCGCCACATCGAGCGCCTCCACAACGCGCCCGATGGCCGTCTCCTTGTGGACCGCCTTCTCACGAGGCCCAACTCCAAAAGGGTCAGATGGCCAAGTTCTTCGGAGACCTCGTGGGGGGACAGCCTGAGTCCTTCCCCCTCCCTCCTCGCCCGGACCTTGGACACCTCTACGAGGTCAACCTCTCTCTACCTGGCTCCCGGACGAGGCGGGACACTCCCGCTGAGGGCTTACGTCAGGAGGTCGCTGCGGTTCTTCATGCTGAACCCCCTGGCACCGTCACTATTTTCACGGATGGCTCCGTCCTCCCAGGACCATGCTCATCTGCGGCTGCAGCCTGCACAGCCCCATCGCTCCACTTGAGCAGACAGGCCAGGCTTCCTTTTGTGGCATCGTCCACAACCGCAGAACTTGCCGCCATACACTTGGCCGCTGACATCCTAAACCAACGCCCTGGGATCAAGGAGGCAGCCATCTACACCGACTCCAGGGCAGCCCTCCAGCTCCTCCTGAGGCCATTCAAGGGTCCTCCCATCGCCCGCAGGCTTGCTTGGCGGCCCTGACGCACTGTGCTCCAGGGGAACCCGCATCCGTCTCACCTGGGTCCCGGCCCATATCGGTGTCCAGGGCAATGAAGAAGCGGACTCCCTTGCCAAATCTGCCCACTCTCCGGGTACTCCGCTCTCCAGGAACCTGTGCCCCTTGGATTTGGCAAGGAACACAGTGGACCGCCTCCTCCTCCTAGATCACCCTGATCCCAGGGTGGCAAACGGCCATCCCCCCATCCACTCCCAACTCGAGGCATGGACTGCAAAGAGCGCAGCCTCCTACTGAGGCTCAGGGTAGGCTGCGCCAACACCGGCTCCCGCCTTTCCTGCGTCGGCCTCTCTGACTCCCCGGGTTGCTCCTTCTGCACTTACCCGGAAGAGACTGCCCAACACCTCCTGTGTGAATGCCCTGCCCTTGTCTCCGCAAGGACTATCATATAGGCTGGCTACCGCTCCCTGGGCCTCCCCTGCACATCAGCGGACCACCTTCTCTTCCCCGGCTGTCATAATCCTGCCAAAGCCCTCCGGCACCTCCTCAACTTCCTGGAGGCCTCCGGCCTCTCTGGCCGCCTATAGGCCACAGGGGACCGCGTATGTCATTCGACATTTTCATTGCAGCTGCGCGCCTACCCTTTCCTTTCAATCTTTTTTCCCCTCCCCTCCTCTTTCTACGACACGCCGGCAGTGGGTGTGGAGGCTAGTCCTCCAGTAGACAAGCCCGTGTCTCTCTCCTTTTCATCCTTCCCAACAATCGCTGAAGAAGAAGAAGAAGAAGCCGGGACAGTCTTATACCCCTGTCACACGGGCATTTCGAGGGCCCTCGAACCGACTCAAAGGCGATCGAGCGCTGCTACACGGGCAGTTCCAATGGCGATCGAGTCAATAGCCTATCGAGTCAACGGAGCAGCACGGAACTCCATCGAGATATGCAACGCATTCTTGGCTTAACCAAGCTAAGCCTGGCCATTTTATTCTTCCCTTGTCTTTGTCTTTCTCCGCGCTGGTCATTTCGAAAGAAATCGGCAATTTTGATCGGTTTGTAGAAAGGCGCGCAGTTCGATTTTGCACAGGGTTCTTCACTCTGGCTGAGGCTGGGTATGTCACTGAGGCCATCACTTGATTCCCGCTTTCTGCAGTGCGCGCCCAGAAACCCAGCGCACTTTTCCTTCATATTTCTACGATGTTCACGGAGGCGGCTGCTAACACGCCCTCCACTTTGTCTTACATGTTTCTTACCACATCGAATCGGCAGAGTATACACGATCGACTCCGCACATTTGACAAACTTGCCCCTGTGCCGCTTCTTGCACCCAAGCGTGTGAGTCACCCGTATTAGTCATTTTGAACAGTTTTTGAAGCTTGTCCGGACTAGAAAAAAAAAACACTGTGACGTTCACCTTTGGCCCAACCTTTTTTAGTCGATATGACAAGCAGCGTATGTACGGAATCACAGATGTTTTGTGCTTCCCAGCAGAAGCCTTGAAGGCATCAGGCTGTGTTGAAGCCTTTTAAGGATGCCTTCCGCGATGCTGACAAGTACATGAGTGGGATAACCAGAAGCAGACAGCCGGAGTATGTCATGTCTCACCGACACGCCCAAAAAACCACTTTGATGAACCTCATATAGAGTACATTGGGCCCATCTTTAAGTGTTCACCGTCAAAAATCGGCAACCGTGTCATTCATCGCTAGCGCAGTTGGCAAAATCCCGTTCACTTGCATTTTGCTTGCGCAACAAAATTTTCACGGAAGATGTTCTAGCCTTGTTCGGAGGGTTTATTCCCTCTTAAGGACACGGGATTCGCATATGCAAAACCCAATGGTTGGAATGGCTTTGCATGGCCTCGCTGTACAGGGGACTACTTGCCTTGCAACTATAGGTGTCACCTCGAGACCAGTCTACGCCCAGGAGAGATTTCCGTGAGTTTTCGGCGCTCGTCGATCGAACGACTGAGTTTTGGTGGCAGCTTCAACTGAAAGAGCTTCGTCGCCGGCTTCCCGTCAAGCATACAGCGTCCAGGGGCTCCATCCATCTCCTTGATCAAGTGAGCCTACCTCAAGGCGTGCAACAGGTGCTCTCCAGGGGACATAAATTCGCCGCCGAGAAGAGGACGACTGTACCCGAAGTGCTTTCCCTTGTTCGTCAAATTTCTAGGCCTGCCGTGGGGGGAGGACTCTGCCCGCTGTGTGTCGGAGGGTGTGGACCTTTTAAACCATGGCAGTGATCCTACAAAGAACGAACCGGTGAAACGTATTATATATTTTTTAAACGATCATTGCCCTGTTTTACGCGCCGACAAGGAGGGGGGAATTGCTGTTATGTCGCATGTATTATTCAATAAAAAAGGCCTAGAAGGGGTCTTGAAATCCTTTAACCCTCGAGAAAATGTGTCTGTAACCAGAGCAAAATATGAAGAAAACAATCTGTGCAATAGGCTACAGCTAGGCGTGGTTGTCAAATGCATAAAATCGAGTATTCGGAATTGTCTATACGTCTCTTTTAGTGTCAGAACAGACAATGTTGGCGCCCCCTTCCGGGCACTTGTCTCGAAGAAGTCACGTGACAAAGATCAGTTGCCCTAGTTCTTCAGGAAAAGCTCAGCCTTTTACATATTGATGACCCGTTCCAGGCGAAGAATTCCGAATACGTTTTGAATTATATCAGGTCGTCAACCCAGAAGTGCCTCGGAGCCTTTTCCGTAGATATCAACAATTTGTTCTATTCTTTGCCCCGATCTGAATGGCTTTTCTGCGTTGAAGACTATAGTGATAGGTTTGGTAATGTCACTTTTCAAAACGTGTCCAGAATCTCGGGCAGAGGCTTTTAGGAACTTCTGAGGTTTCACTTTAGATCTTTCATAGAGTGGTGTTGACGGCCATATCTGCAAAAATTAGGAATATGTATATGGTGTTGCGTCGGCCACGTTCTCAGTGATTTGTTTTCAGCACGACTTGGCAGGGGCTTTAGCTGCCGACTAGCCAATTTTAATGTAACGAAAGCTTTTAGGTCCGTAGATGACTTTTTACTATTTATTGACTGCAGGTCAGGCGCATTTGAATCACTATCTAATAACCCACTAACCTTCGTACGCGCGCTCTTAACGCCACTAGATACAACTCACGAGATGCCTTCATATATTGGCATAAGATTCCTTGATATTTATTTCATACGATATTTATTTATACTTCTATTTCATGACGAACAGATGTACTGGAAGTACGAACGACGTGCCAATAAGACACTGCTCCAGTACGACTCGCCTCATTCCAAACTTGTTAAGAGGGGCATCGCGAAATTATGCCTTTCTAATGCTATGAAAAAGTGCTGCCCAGAACGTATTGCCTCCAGCTTCGAGGATCAAATTCTCCGGCTGTCTGATTTTAGTATCCCACTCATGCACTTGTCAGCGTCGCGGAAGCCATTCTTAAACGGAAGTGTGGAACACAGCCTGCCGCTTTCAAGGTTTCGGCTGTGAAGCAGAAGACTGCGGTGATTCTGTACATACACGTCTTGTCCCATCGACTAGAGTTCGTCAAATGTGCGGAATCTGTGGCGTATAATCGACCGTTTTCATGCGGTAAGTCATTTAGGACAAAGTGGGAGGTGTGCTAACGACCGCCTCCGCGAACATCGTAGAAATATGAGGAAAAAGTGCGGAGGTTTCTCGGACGCGCACTGTAGAAAACGTGAATCAAGTGATGACCCCAGTGACATACCCAGATCCGGCCAGAGTGCAGAACCCAGTGAGAAATCGGGATGCGTGCCTTTCTACCAAAATTGCACCATTGTCACTAGAAGTACCTGCCAACTAACGCGTCAAATTATCAATGCAGAGATCATGTAGTTTAGGGGATACCTGCGCGTCCAACCGTCCATTGATTTATCTCCCAAAGAATTAGAATACTTGTATCGTCATTGACTGGTTTGTGGACTGCGCATGTGTGATGACCGGCCACGATTAGGCCTTCTATGCTGCTCCCCGTTTCCCAATAAAGTGCTGAATGTTAGCGCTCATGTATCTGTCGCTTCTTTCACCGTGCTCGTCTGGTTTTGCGCTCCGGTTTATGTAATGCCTCACCAACACGCTCAAACAACCACATTGCGGAAGATAAACGTTTTGCGATTTACTGAAGAGACGGAAAGCGGCACGTGTGTTCACACTCACTAGACTGGAGCGCAGCGCTCTGACAGACGCCGAGCAAAAGTTCTTTACGGTACTAAACCATCTTGCACGCCTGCCAACCTGTAATCATGTTGGACAATATATCAGACGAATTTCTCATCTCGGGAAAGTGTGAGCAAACGGGTAGTCCGGCACGTTGTCCGTGCAGCGTTGTGCGTTGCGTGCTTTGTTAGAAGTTTCGCGCTTCCATTACAACGAACGGCGGCACAGAACGTCCGTATACGTTGTTTTAGCAACGATTGATGTTAGAAAAACCTTGAGGAATTTTATTAAACTGACGTGAAATACTTAAACAAGACGACGATGGCCGAATGAAAAGAAACACTAGACCTACTGTTGTCTTCTTTCTTCCGTCGTCGTCTTGTTAGCACTCTATAATTACGAACACCTACCTACCTTCACAGCTTGCTCCGTAGCTAAACCCTCTCTGGATTGGTACACTATTTCTATAACAAGTGTTCTTGCAGCTTTGTGTACATATTATAACGGTCACAAACGTCGGGATTATTGTTCATTGCACGTCAGCCTAGCAACCTCGTAAAAAATAAGCAGTTATTTGTAGCACTTGAGCAGTACACACACGTCAGAGTACTATGGATATCGAAAAATTCACCTCGAAACTGTAGTAAAATAGCCTGCTTTCTGCACGCGTGGATTTCCAGAATGCATGCAGAAAATTGAGCGCTTTATTGTGCAATATATTGGTGCGAAAGCAGTGTTCCGACGGGTAAACTCTGAGCATGTTCTTGCGATGTTTGTAGGTTTGTGCGAATAGTAGCGCATAAAAAATAAATAATCCCGCGACTGGGATTCAAACCAGCGCTAGTGCGAACATATCAGCTTCGCTGGCGAGTACACGAGAGCACTAGATATCACTGCAGCTGATCACGCCTCGTGTTAAACTGCAACACACTCTCGCGCTGTCTTCACAACTTCCAGCTGCGGCGCGAAAACATCAGCTCAGCTTAACCTCGATCCAAGCTTAATCTCAGTCTAGTGTCGTCGCCAGACGCTCCAACAACCCAGAAAATCAAAACCGTGAGCCAACCGGGCTACACACAGGCACGTGTACTCAGTTCAACTGCTTCAGATGCCTACCACTTTTTATGACTCGCTTACGTCGTTCGCTTCATTAAGCGCCAAACTTCATTTAATTTCATGACAGTCAGTGACACCTGTGAGCAGTTCTCGACAAAGTCATGGAACAAACAGCAAAGATATGCGTTGGTAGGGTGCAATCTTGCACTTTTTTTGCACTCCTGAATGTCTCCCATTTTAGAAGCGTCGATTTTATAGACAGGCGTTTTTCTGCCAGTCACAATGCTCGGTGTTATGAGTCGTTTAAGGATATGCTATAATTTCGTTAACAATCACTTCAATGAAAGCTAATCAAATGATTTCTGTCCTCCAAGTGTTTCATAGCTTCCGACGCTATTGCCTCACGTCTTCTGGGTTAGTTTTGAAGGACGGAATGTTTGAATTTTTTGCCTTTCGGGGAAGGTTTGCTCAGTTGCGTTAATGAAAATTTTGAGAACGAAGACAAAAATTTGCGGCCTGTGGTTTTTGATGGAGGCAGTCGTGCAGGCAAGCTATATACGGTGCCACTGCCAGTGCATTGTGCTGCTGCCAACAGCTGATGGACAAGGTGACAGCATACTTTTCGGGCTCGGGAAATGACTGTGCTGTATGCGGCGTGTTCTTATTTAACTAGTGACTCACAATGTCGGCAATAATAACTTGCTCTTCGTACAAGGCGTGCTGATGCCCGATGTTAAGCCTTTGTTATCGAAGCTGGAAAGGTAAATCGTCCACCTTTTAGGGGCTACGTATTCACCTGATGTCTGATTTATCAGTTTACTCATGAAAAGTGCTTAGTTTTATGTCTGGTAGTTTTCTACTCATAGTTTTGATCCATAAGCATATTGCTGTAAGTATTCGCAGAATGTAAGCCCCACTAAGCTTTTTGTATATATTTAGGCGTACCATTATCAGCTTAGTGACATCCTAGTCGTGTGTCTTTCTCGATCGCTAACATTGGTTCCCGTCATATTGTCTCAATACGAGACTGATACAATTTACAGAAATAATAACTGCAAAATCATGCTGCAATAGCCTATGAGAACTTTGTTCGGTAAATGCCGATGTTTAGGCATTGATTATGCCACCCACTTTGTTTTTCACGCTTGGTCACCTGTGGTATGACGGTGATGCTTGTTCGCAGTTTTCGGAGGGGCACCTCTGCGATGTCCACGCCGTCGATGAGGATGCGGCCTTTGGACGCCCTGAGCATGCACAGGAGGGCTAGCACCAGCGAGGACTTTCCCGCTCCAGTGCGGCCCACCACTCCGACCTGGAGGTATGGCCAACGCTTTTACTTACAAAAGCGTCGACTTTGCCAGCAAAGCGTAATTTCAGAGTGCTTTGCGTCAATAGATCTGTGCCTCTGATTTACTTGAAGGCTGCGCTAAAAGTGGTGTCCTTATGCCCATTCCCATGAGCCACTCACGAGCTAAGCAGAATGATGGTTTGCGAATTCGAGAAGAAAGTCGAAGGAAGAAGCGGTTGCAAAGTTTTATAACACATGTGTTTGGCGATTCTGATACTTGCCACACAAGGGTAAAATGGGTTACTTAAGAGTAAACATGAATTCCGTATTTTTAGGCTTCCTTTGCATACAATGGCTGTCTTACATTACACTACAGGCACTCGGATTGGTTCCAAAAATGACAACCTTTTAAAAACTTCTCACAGAAAAAAACGACACAATAGGAGCTCGTGATCTTTGTTTAGGCGGTGCGCTGCACACTTTACGGCTAGAGTAAAGGAAAAGCTTTAAATGTCTACTTCTATACAGATGTTTCGGAGGTGGGTAAGAATTTGATTGAAATCGTAGTCAACTTTGGCACATTACAAATTATATAACGGCCTGAGCATTCAGAGCAGCATATGGGGTGTATTGGCATTTCAAGATGTACTGGTGAGCAATTTTAAGATGGTTTTGTGAGACCAAGAAAAGAAAACCACTAAACGCATAGGTGCTCAATTTGCGAAATGTTTGTTTATGTAAATTCGGAGCCAAAAAGCTCTTGCTATATGTGTACATTTCACGAAAGTCTTTGAGTGAATGCAGCGCTATATCGTCTTTGCAAGATTGCTTAGGTAAGATATTAGAGCCCTAGGGAAAGTGTTTATCCAAATGGCGCAGTATGTGGCCATTACTGTTAAAAAAGATAAAAGTGAGGTCTGTTGGTAGTTCATGTTGTCTGATAGTTTGTTGAAAACGGGGCGCCTCTAGATGGGCTGTGTTTTTTGTTGCTCCCATCTAGTCTACTTCCCATTTTCAAACTAGCATTGGTCAAATCAGAGGTCATTAATGGCTCCTTTTCATGCACATGTCAAGTATTGTGTGGCGTGCGACTTGACACAATTTAGGATGCTATTTTTTATTTGGACCGTAATGGTATTATTAATCAAAAAAATTACATTTGCCTTCTCTATACCGACCAGAGCAATTGATTCCTAACAGGAGATGCTAAGATTAAAGTAATCTAAGAGACAAAGAGAACATTATCGTGCCTTGTGCACTAGATAGGTCTGAATATAGTTTTGATAAATTTCTCAGAAACGAAAGCTACGCCGAAGCTGCTGTACATTTAGAACGCACGACTGCCACTTCCTTTCCAGTACCAGTTGTGAAATTACAATTTTTTTTTAAACCAACGAGCTTGTGAAATATGAAAAGGCTATGTCGTTTATGTCACAAAACGCTGTTTTATGTTAGTGCCCCCTAAATACGTTATGGCTTATAGATGCAAAGGCAATTTCTTCGCAGCCTTCTTAATGGTATCCTAGATGCCAGCTTCAATATAATAAATTTTGGTCAGCCTAATTTATGACAATTTTATTCATGATTGTATGACGCCAATTTGCCTATGTTAACCAAGCATGCCACCAACAGTATTTCAATAATCCAATATCAGCGCCTCCGAAGGTCTAAACGCATAGAGCCGACCTTCAAGGGTGACTGTATGCCATCATGCGGGAAGGTAGGACACTTTCGACGCCCGGTTCGATCTTTCGTACCGAAGTAGCTGCAGTGAAGGAAGTGCATGAGTATCGGTCACGTGACAGGCGTGTGCAACAGCTCCACCATGTGCCCGAGATCCTCCGAGCAACACAGCAGCGACATTTGCCGCGCGACTGCCTTTAAGTTTGCCAAATGCCACGGCCCTCACTACTCTTCCTCGAAAGACTGCCTCCGTCTAAAGACTGAATGGGCGGTGCTGAAGTGAATGGTGCAAGACCAATCTGCGTGCAGAGAGGCCATTGCAGCTTATCCGCCTCCTCCAACGACCGCACTAAGTCAAGTGAGCCCGGCGTTTGGTGTCGCCGTACCTTCTGCCTCATATATTACGTAGCCACCATTACAGGGCGTGTTCGCCCACTGAATCAGCGATTTTGCCGTACTTCCAATGTCCGGCGCCCACGATTAACTCAGACGACAAAAGCCATGAACCGGAGAATGGCCAAGATCTGCAAGTAACTGCAATGCCCACGCCCTTGATGAAAGTCATGCGTGCTCAGCTTTCTAGCCTGTGCCCGCCAGCAGCACACAGTGTACTTCAAATACGGGCGCGCTACACCCTTTTCTTGCGACTTTACTGCAGACTTAAGGGCTGTAGTTAAGCCGCGAGAACCGATGAACTGAACTGATAAATTGATGACCTGATGACTAACTTAACTGCAACCCTTTAGGCTGCAGTTAAGTTCATCAGCTAAGAATATCTACATGAATGGACACTGCGTTATCAAGGAAAAGCATGACGCGGACGAGGCTGCCGAAGCACTGTTTTGGGACCTGAGAACGACTGGTTTGAGTGGGAAATTGTAAAGGTGCTCGTCATCCCATCACCCTGCCCTTTTTCAAACTTCTCATACCTCGTCCGCAGTGCAGTGTAGCCAACAAGAACACCCTTCTTGTTAACCTCTCTGCCTTCCCCCTTTCTCTTCATCTATGCTGAGGGTATCTTGCTGCGAGGGGTTTCGTGGGAAATCGTAGGCATCAGCGGACCATAGTTGAAATCCCAAACTTTCGAGTAATTCTTTTATGAGAGGAGCATTATCGATCGTTTCAGCTCTGTATACTACCCACTGGGAAAATGTACAATCGAATGGTTCAACAGGGTACTCAAAGACTGGATAAAAAACACGCCAGTTTCAGACTTCCTTAGCCGGCTATTTCGACACATTTTGGTTGATGCCACACGCCACAACTGGCGTGTCACCTGCAAGGCTCCAGTATGGTCGCATACCCAGAACCGGAATCAGTATTACTTGAATGTCCTGTGGGGGTGACGCGCACTCCACCATTGTGCTCAAACCAGCTCGCGACAGTGTGCAAAACAAACATTCATACACCCAACGGTACACTGATTGCAGACGTGATGCTAGGTCCCCTACAGTTCGAGAAAGTGACCTCTTTCGGGTGCAAATTTCCACAGCTGGAAGCTAGGCATCGCATTACTTCATAGGTCCATTGAAAACACTCAGAATGGCCGGAATTCTTTTGTTTTTTGTGATGTCTGCTGCTGTAATGCATCAAAATATTTCGCGCAGAAGAAAACAGGTCTGACTCCACATCGCACTGGGCTCTGCGCTCAAACAATAATCCGAGTTTTCTGAGAGAGAGAAAACTTTTATTTCTTTCCAAGAGGTTCGCGGGGATGAAGACTTCCTGGTCGTCTTGCTTGGGTGCTGGCGACTTGAGTCTTCAAGCAAGAGTGGGCCCTCAGTCCAGGGCTCCACTGAGTTGTGCCGCTTCAGTTGCGTGCTTTACCAAGGCCCTCTGGACCTCAAGCTCGCTGCTGAAGAGACAGCTCTCCCATTGCTCCGCACTCGGTGTTTGTTGATTGTGGAATGCTATGTTTCTCTTGCATTCCCAGGTGATGTGATAGAGTGTGGGCGTACTGCCGCACCAGGGGCAGTCTGGTCTGAATTGCGTTGGTGATATCTTGTTGTATGTGTGTAGGTTAGGGAAGGTGTTCGTCTGTAGCCTACGCCATCCTACAGCCTCTTCCCTATTTAGTGCTTTGTGTGGTGATGGATATCTCTTTCTGATTCCCCTATATAGTTGTAGGGTCTCTGTGTAGCCCCCCTCGCATATGAGTAGCCGTGACTCCGAGACGATCGATAAGCCTGCTCGGTAAGTGAGCCCTCGAGCTAGACTGTCCGCCCTTTCGTTTCCTGCTACGCCTGCGTGGGCTGGCACCCAGATTATATGTTGTATGGGTATTCTTTCAGCTGAGGCTGCCGCCTCGCTGATTATTCTGAGGGCAGTGCCGCTGATATTGCCCTTCGTATAGTTTCTGCATGTTTCTTTCGAGTCCGTTAGGATATTTAGGGAGCGACCTTTTCTGTAGCCTTCGGCTATCGCTAGCGCGACGGCAATTTCTTCGGCCTCTGCTATCCCTGACACCCCTACTGAAGCGCAGGTGATAGTTTCCCCTGTACCGTTGACCACCGCTACCGCGGCTGTGCGTTTCTCTGCTCTTGCGTACATAGAAGCGTCTGTGTATAGTGTGCTTTCGGATTGGCCTAGCCTTCTGTTTATCTGTTCGGCCCTGGCTCTCCGCCTTTCTTCGTGTAGGTTGGGATCCATATTTTTAGGTAAGGGTCCCACGTTGAAAGTTCTTCTGAGGTCGTCTGGAACTTCTGTGTATCTGTCGATCGCACCGAACCAGCACCAGCCGAAAGTGCAACGACGCCCATTCCGCATGCTCCTTCTCCTGAGGTTCAGTCAAGCAGTTCAACTCCGCAGAGTAACGACGCAGGGCAAGCGCTGAGTCGAAGTACGAAACACCGTCCTCCACCTGACAGGCTCCAATTCTGACCTGACTTTGTCGGTTCTCCTGCGTGCTATGCTCTTACGTGTTTTTAGCTTTTTAAGGGGGAGGTGACTTTGTATCCCACCCAACTTTCTATTTTGCTTTTCCTACGGACCTTACTATCATCGTCAGCACTCCTCTCTTTTCACTGGAACCCACACTCTCCGCTGGATATTCACAGTCTACCCTTAGGCCCCGTCTGAGTCTGTTCGTTCCCTTCGTCCGAATAGCCGACACCACAGTGCCAGTTGGTGATCCCATAATAAAAATTCTCAAACGGACTCTATCTATAGATTCATATCGCTTCAGTGTCTAAGGACGTGAGGAGTGTCGTTATTTGTCCTACTTGCTAACAAAACCCCATTCTGTTGTTAGAAAGCTTTAAGCAGAACGTGAGGTTGTTCAAAACTGTGTACGGAATTTATCACTCCTTCAAAGTCATTAACGAACGGTGCGTACCTTTTCCATGGGCCTGACCAGGAACGTGATGTCATTGAGGATATTCGGCAGTACACATGGGCGGTAGGAGGCCGAGTAATTCTGGAACTCCAACATTCCTTCGTGGGGCCACCTTGACAAAGTCGAGGCCAGTGACGAGTTCTTTTCACATGCAGCGATTGGGACATCCGTCTAAGGATAAAGGAATAAAATATTGCTTCAATATGATCGGCTACAGTTGATAAAAAATGCTTGTTTTTTAGACGCTGGAAGCTGATAAGACTTATATTTTCATTTCAGTTTTTCGCTTGAGAGAACGAACTGGAAAGTGCCGTAATGACACCCCCTCGGTTTTCTAACCTTCTTTAACGATACAGAAATAGTCTTTTGTGGAAAACGTGCACGTAGTTTCTTTAAACAAGTGAGGAAAAACAACAGAGCTGAAAAATGAGCCCAGAAATTAAGTCAGCATTGATGGAAAGCGGGAAGCTTGACTGCCTATTTCGACAAACACGCAGCGCAGTCGTCTATAACTGTCCTGCATTCTAACCTTCATAACTTGGGGGACCTATCTCTAATCTATGTTTTTGAAAAAAAAAATAAACTGGTGTGAAAGGCATGGAAATATTATGGTAGTTATTCATATCGAAAGTTACTGCACCCAGAACCCGCACATAAAGCTCAGCGGCCAAGAACGTAACATGGAGGAGCAGTGCCTCCCTAGAACAGCAGAGCTGTAACTGCCCACCTCTGGAGGGAGCTCCGTGTATTCTACGCATCGCTCGAAAGAGACGACCATCTGGAGCACGTTGAACAGCATCACACAAAGCGACGCCAGTGACAGGGGCACCTGTTTCAGAAAAAAATGAGGAAAGACCGGTGCACAGGTGGCGAAGAGGTATCAACGAAGTAAAACAATTATGTCCCCCAAATAAATGAATAAAAGGAGTGCTATCCTGTACCAGGTTACTAACGTTTGTAAACTATACATTTCCAAAAACTTGTGTTGTGCAGTAGCATTGAGAACTGCGCAGAATTCCGACGCTGTTTTCAACGGCACCACTGCAGCTTTGAAGTATGTATGTGCTTAACTGCACACTAAGTCTTTAGCAGCTGGGAGAGTGGTATGGTAAATGACGCATCTTGTTTTCTGCTTTAAAACACATCAGCTGTTTCATATCTTATCCGGAAATTTTTATAGTTGAATAAGAATGCCATTAGCATTGATTTGGTGTAATTTATTCACAGCAGGCTTTTTTATGTTTTTTCGTACTTGAGATGCAAATTTATGGCAGGGGTATGAAATTAATTGTTACTTTTTTTAGAAATAAAACGCAGTACGACCGTGAAACTTCGCACACTAATTCACAGGATAGTGGTTTTAGCCCGAAACTAATAAACTTAGCTTTCTAGGTATATCTTAAAAGGGGGGGGGGGAATATCCTCCTTCCTCGACAACCGTGGGAGAGAATTTCCAATTAACGTTTTTTTTTTTGGCATAACAATTCCAACAATTTTGCAAAGTTCTAAATTCAGACTATTTTCAAGCTATTTGAGTAGAAGTTGAAAACATTTCGGCCAGATAGCTTTAGAGGAAAGATACATCAATCTTCGAAAAATTTCAAAGACGCGATTTCGAGAAAAACGTAATTTTATAATTGCACATTGTATACGCCAGTTGAAAACGCACCGGCAGAATATGCGCACTTTCTGGATGCTTTGGTATCTTCCCAGAAGCCTTTATTCAAGTTTTTTTTCTGTATGACGTTCCTTGCTTTCTGGTGAGCTTCAGAAATATGTTCTTGCAATGCACTCCTTGTCAACCCGGCTGAGACCGACTGCACAGTATACTCCTGGCGTGACGCCAAGAGTTACCAAGAGGTCAATTATTGCTCGATTTTGGTCATTGTAGTACGCTACAGCATCACAAGTGGCCGCTTTCAGCGTGTCAATCAAACAAACGTTGTTTACGGACAGCGGCATCAGATCAACTGACTCAAGGACTCATTGCTGTTCTGTGTTCTGCCATGGAGGCACTTGCTTAGAAGGCCTGGCGATGACAAAGCTTAGAACACTGGCTTGACTGCTTCCTAACAGCGGTTCGCAAGCTGCTTTTGCGACAGTATCACTCAGGATTTCCTTCACTGAGGGCACGGTTCTATCCACGCCATGATGACGCGCTCATGGGGCACGAGCCGGCTCCTCGTTCGCTTCTTTTCTTGGGAACTGATTTGATCGTAACTTTTCCTTCCTTGTTTATTTTGAAGTTGTTCTTGCCATGGTTAAGCGCAAAAACCAGCCAAGGTAGATGCACCGGTCGAACCGCCAAGCAACGTTCAGAAAACACGTGCGCAAAGATCTCACAGCAAAAACCAACGACTTCGTTTCAACGCGTTACGAAAGCGATACGTTTACCCGATTGAGCCATATATTACACAAATCCATGCACAGTGAAGAAGAAATGAAAAACAACTTGTAAACGAACTCTCGCACCCGTCATTTCTAAATACCAGGAGGCGCGGTTTTCTGCTCTATTTTTAAATCGCTTCGAGCGTTCCTGCGCGCTCGCCACTGTAGGATGTCTGCAAAGAAATTAAAAAAAAATCTCTTATACCGATTAACTAACAATCTAAGTGTCATGCGATGAGATAAACAGACCGACGTTAGCGCCCACAACTGTGCAGACGCCGTCTAAGACGAGGAGAAGGACACCAGGGAGCGCCTTGTTGAATTCGCACTTAGCACTTGTTGTTTTGAGTGGGCAGGTTATTTTCTGTTACTTCTCTGCTCCGGAGGCAACAAGCATCCCTGTCAGTAAGTAATTGCTTACATTCGATAATTATCTCCATACAAAAGCTACGAAATGTTTAATCGACGTGCAGGGCCGGCTCATAATATAACCCGCGATTCCCGTGCCCTACTTCTCAAAGCTTCTTTATACTTCCGTGAAAGTATAATACCAGGTGCATGCTTCTGAAAGCAGGTCTCATCATATCTTTCCTTTTGCTATCGTACGCTCCGATACAGTGGTCGTCTATGTGGAAGGTGGGAGCCAGTCATAAACTGCTCCTCTCAGCTGCTTTGCTAGCTTGCTAGGTGCATTGCTAACCTATGAGTGTGCGACAGATTACAGTAGGCAGCTGGCAGCATATTTCAGCAAGTATTTCTTTTTAAAAAAGCCCGCATACCGAAGAGGCCGAGCTGAGGACTAAGCCGAGGCTGCTGGGGTCGGGTCGTCCGGAGGGGGCGAATACGGTGTTAGCCAGCAGTGTGGACATCACCACAAGGTATCCCGCCGTGCAGGTGAGTGTGCGCACGAAGCGATACGCGGTGCCATAGCTCAGGTAGCCTCGTATCACGGCGTCCGACAGGCGGAACAAGTGGCGCTGGAACCTGTCAGCCACGCCGTAGGCTCGCACGCTACTCAACGCATCGACGGTCTCGTTCGCGTGCTGGAGAAGCCGGGACATGCCCAGGCTTTCGGAGTAGCGGCAACGATGTGAAGCCTTCAGTGTCACGTGCTGCAAGGACCGTAAAAATGATTTTCAATAGCCTCTTTCAAAGATGATGACAATTTCCACACCGAGTGTAGCATTTGTTGCAAAGGTTAAGGTTTTAGTGTAGCTTATATGGCCTAGCACGAATGAGGCAGGGAATTTGACTCCCTTTATTTATCTTGCCTTTTTTCTCTCAAGGTCTGTGAGTGCCGATAAACGTAGAGCTCTGCTTTTAGTTCGCATTTCAGTTGCATATAGGTAAGTTCAGAATTGGCCTCTCGACACAATTAAGGCAGCTTGAAATTATTCGTGTAAACTATTAAATAAACTTTCACAGTCATATTAAGGGTTCAATGTGCGACAGTTTCTCGTGCAAGACGCTGATGCTCAGTCATATTGACGCCAGCGCTCGGGAAGACGAACGCGCCGATCAAGAGGAGAATGAAGGGTTGAGGAAGCGCTCTCGTCCAGGGCTACACCGCTACTGACTCTCGGTCGCTTAACGCTGTTGCTGGCTCTACGCCAACGCCAACGTGACGATATTATAAAGGCGAAGGCATTTAATGGCTCATACTTGCGGCCATGACCTTGTCCTGTCTCAGGTCATGCCCGGTCTCAAGTCATATCACAGCAATGACTAAATTAACCCGATAAGAAAATTGGCTGTGTTTTAGCTCCGGTTAAACCTGGATTGACGCGATAGCTACATCTGGCCGAGTGGAACTCGCTCAGTCGAATTGCAAAGACAACCTTTCGCACTCCGTTTCGCTGGGCGTTCTTTCTTCATCTTCGTCCCTAGACGCGGATTTACTCTCTTCCCTCTCTCTCCCGCTCCTTCAAGGGCACATATTCAATCGCGAATAATGACGTCAATTATAACCTGTGGTCTTCTGTTTCTTTATTACTGCGCTACAGACATCCTTGTATTTATATTACTATAAATTCGTTTTTGAGTTATGATGCTCTGAAATTATAGTGAATATTTTTGTATACCTTTTTGTTTTTATTTTTGAGATTATTCACATAAACCTCATTAGGCACATAGCCTGATTGGCTAGCTAATGGTCCAAATACAAGATAACGTTTTTATTATTTAATTTGAATTTATATATCTTGGTGTTTCCTTGATTCTGTTTTGCTACGGTTCACTTAAATTATAAGAATCTGTTCTGCTCGAAGAGAAGGTCTTTCTCCTACAATTGTTAATTAAAACGAGAGCCACATTCGGCAATTATCCATGTCTTTGCATTCGTATTTTACAGATATAAACTACAACGTTTTTAAGCTAACAGCGGCGTAGCAAGTTAGAGCAAGTTTCTTCATTCATTTAATGATTCGTTTTTTAGGCGCCTTCCCGACAATCCGAGTATCGCATTTTGAGACAGTGATGTTCGTCTCGTCGAATATTCCATCTTTCAGTAAACGTGAGGAGTGAAATTTACAGAAAAGAAATATTTAGAGAGTTTCATGAAATTGATAGTTTTCAAGAAGCTGCAGAAAAAAAGCTTTAATTAGAGTTTCTTGCCTAATTCAGGAAATTTTCAGTTACGGTGTGGAACGTCACTTTTTAGAGAGAGCGCTCCTGCTTTGCTGTACTGCTAGGATATTTTGCTGGAAGCATCAAAACGGCACACATGCAGCATCAAGATATGTATTTGCACCGGACAGTCGCTCTCCACGTCTTGAAAATTCAATGTCTCGAATCCGTGCTCACCATTCCGTAGGCAACAAGCGAGACCAGCACGAATGTTATTCCGACCACGACGGGAGACTGCGTTCCAACGACGACCACCTTGGCCAACGTGATGAGCGTATTCTGGACGCTCTGTTTGGCGCTGAGGACCACGCGCGCATCGGCGTAGTCGATGTCGGTCGAAAAGCGGTTCACTATGCGGCCCCTGGGAGACTCGTCGAAGAAGGACACTGGACTCTGCAGCACGCGGCTCAGCATGTCGTTGTGCAGGGAGCGAGACAGCCGTTTCATAGAGAGAGCCAGAAGAAAGCTCCCAACGATGCGTAATGCCACTGCGAATAGCGACAATGAGTTGGACAGGTTTCTTTTTTAAATTTGATACTGTTAGTCCCATCAAGGACTTTAACAGGAAGGGCTGTGAATGATACAGCAAATCAGGTGTGTTGCACTCATTGGTAAGTAAAACAACTTAAACGATAACATATGGCAAAAAGAGTTACAAAATCGGTTAGAGAATTCAAGTTGACGTACAAAATAGTAGGCTGCAAACATGGTGGCAAGTATACAAAAAAAAAGAAAATCGGGGGAAGGTAGTCCAGGAATTTCCGTCTAGGCTCAAACAAAACGGTGAAACTTTAGATTAGACTTGTTTCTTCTTCTGAAAATTGCTACCTAAACGTTTCGCAGAACAGCGACAGCCAGTATATACAGAGAAATGGAAAATATTGGAAAGAAGACACTTATTCATACATTTAATAAAATAAAACATTAATGAGAGACGTATAAGATACACACGTGCATAAGTAAAACCACCTGAAATGGGGTCTATTTAAGTTGATAATTAACCATAATAAGGGAATTAAAAACGCAGGTGCGAAACAAGACATGCAATATTAGACTAAAGTAAATTAGTTGGCTGAAATAATAATGTAGTTTTTCGAGCCAAAAACGCATTCATATGTTAAAATTGATTTAATATAGCTAGAACGTTAAGCTTTATATTGCAACTTGTAATTGCTGCGAAAATGAAGAATGAATCAAGCGTCTCTATTTCGGGCATAGTAGGATACAACTTAACAAAAAAACAGCAGTTGGTAACACTCGCCCACAGTCCTTGGCGTCCTCTGTTACTTCGCTAGCCAATTGCAACAGTAAACGAAGTGAGCTTTTTCATGTTTGCTTTTATTAAAGAAGCAAGGCGTCAAATGTCTACAGCTTACAACTTCTTTCCTGTGATCAGCTTCTTGTTTAGGTAACCAGGAAAGTTTCCACGGTGGTCTCATTTTTTTTTCAAGAATGTTTTTGTCAGTGCGGGGATTATTAGTGTGCGCGGAGCTTTACCGCAGACTTAATTGTATTAGAGTTCAGCAACACTATGTTTTTGGTTTGACAATGCAGATATTCCTGAAAAAAAGAAAAATTCACTCACTTTCAACATATCTTTCGAAATTTTGACTGTGATAAAAAGGTAAACGCTTTTTGTTGTGACGCCTACAGAAAGGAAACGTCAAACATTTTAGCGTTAGTTTTAAAAGAAAATGTGTTTTAAGATATTCAAAAGACGATGCACATGGTAAGTTTCAAGCTTATGGTGCTATTTCTGCTTTTTATTTCTTTGATTAAAGCGTTTCGATGCCTAAACCCAAAGATGCATGTTTAAGCTGGCAGTTTGAAATATTTTCGTCACATAATCAATGCATATGAGCTGTCCGCTAAGAGGCTTGTTTGCTACCTGTAATAATTCACGCTTCAGAAGGCAGCGTCTCGGCTTCTTGCCCCATTGTACATGTATCTGATGCCATTAACTTGAAGTTGCAATTCAGTTTATATTCTACGGGCATGATCTCTTCGCTTTGCTCTCGAAGAAACGCTGAATACAATTTTATATTAAATTTCAGTTATGTATATAATGAATACTCCACTGTCAAGAGAAAAAAATTACTGCCAGAAAAACCAAACCTGTTCTTTTGCTAAAAAAAAATTGATCAAGCCGTTTCAAAAAGGAGATCGCAATCGTAAGTAGATCATAAAAAAATATCTGATTATTTTGTATATTTAACAGGCAACATCACGGGTAGAAATTTTCTGAACATAATGTCACAAAAAGAAAAAGAAAACGCGAGATTTTCACTCGATAACTAGCAGCTTCTTTCAACCGTTAAAGGAAGTTAATTCATTGCTACACCCACCTTAAAGCTACAAAAATAGGTTGCCACAAATCTTTCAGAATTGTAATCTAATGCTCAAAAACGCTAACTGTTCTATCCGCGAGCTTCCGTTGCACTGTCATTTTCGTTTCAAGCGCCTGCGAATATACGGCTTTTTCTCCAACATAAAGCAATAATTTGTGATATTTGCAGAAAACAATTATCGAACTTCCGTTGAATTTCCTCTGTTCGGTTGACTTCCTCACAAGTTGTATAGTAATCGGCTCGATAGGTGCCATATCCTGCGTTTCTGTGCGCACATTGTATTCAGTATTATTCTAATTTAACTTACAAAGGAAATTTTCTCACTGTGCTGATGTGAGACCTGCTGCAAAATATTGTGTTTATACTTTTTTTCTCGCTAGCGCATGTCAAGCGAAGGCAGGGTTAGCCGTGCTTCTTGAAGATAACGGATTGCGCTCTAAAAGAAGGCAAGCGCAGCCGTCGGAGTGTCAGGTGGGTGGCTGAGATTAAAAAGTTCGCAGGGCTAAGTTGGCCGCAGCTGGCACAAGCTACAGTTCATTACAGAGCATTAGGCGATGCATTTGTATTTGAGTTAAGGCATTTAGGCTGATGACATTAATGTTTTTTAAATTTTGTACCAAATACAATATTTAACCGATTGAACGTAAAGTTTTTGGTCAAAAATTTACTCCAAACTTTACATGAAACTTGTTTCAACCACTTCGGGAACACTTATACCAACTGCTGGATAATCATTGCCGTCTTAGTGATCCTCACATTTATGTTCAAACTGTAAGTACAGTCCAGGACACCTGTGACGGAAGAAGTTATGAAAAATGCTCGGTTATTAAGAACGAGAGAGATTCTCCAGTCAAAGTTTTTATCAGCAGAATGCCACTCCGTCTCATATATAAAAAAATTGTGGCTGCCCCGTCTTATTATGGTGAACGAGGGGCGCCTTACACTCACCCCAATTTAAAAAAAAAGAGCACACCTTCTGGCCGCGCGAAAAACGAAAGTATGGCTGCTCGTGAAGGCTAAGCAAGCGTCATGATATTGCCTCCTTTGAGAAAGGTTACGCGCATAACGAATTTCAATGAGAAATAAACGTAAGTTTTGCTGGACTTTCCATTTCTGGTGAAAAATGTGAGGTCTATTTACTGTGAACCTCGGGTGCAGCGACCGCAGCTTGACCCCTCAGTATGCAAAGTATCCATGAGCACTCTGAGGTACGTATATATTCTTTCAGCCTTTTGTTTGGTCACAGAATTTTGCGCGTACGGCATGTTTGTACTTTCATGGCACGGTGAAACTCTACACGCAAGGCTATTGTATATAAACCCTTAAGAGAATACTCTATTGCTGTAAACCTGTTCTAAGCTACTAGAAGTGAGCACACTTCAGTTAGAGTTTAAAACGAATATTACATGTAGAAGGGCCCACAGTGAAGAAGATTATTATAAAAGATGCTACTTAGCCAAGTATAGGACGCGCATTGAGTAAAGTACATAGCGCGACATACACAAAAACAAGGAGGTGGCTAGGCGGGCTGGTGTCCTGGTTTCGTCTATGCTAAGGTGCATATTTTCTCATTCTTCAAACAACAATACTTGGAATGCAGTCAATGTGAGCATTTTTGAATAAACACCTATGCAGTTCAGTGAAAAACATGTTGAACATACTGCTCGTCTCTTTGCAGCCTTAGAAAAAAGAAGGCGGATGGCAAGCTGCAGACACTTGCCGCAAGCGCTTAAAGAAACAGCATGACGCATTGTCTGTCCAGACGAGGAATGTACTCGCAAGGTGGTTACCATCGGCAAGGCACAAAGACACCAGGATAGGCACCCATGGCGGCTGATTGGGAAAAGAACCCCCACTGTCCCTAGCCGAAGACGCGTCCGTCCACAACTTGATCCATAGCTGCTGTAGCGCCGACGCCGATGCAGCCCCAAAGAACACAAGGACGCCCACAAACGCCGGCCACTGTGTCATGCGGAGCAGGCTGCAGAGGAGCTGCCAGCCTGTCTGGGGGGGAAGGAAAAAGTGGGGTGAGTCTTGTGCTCAGGTAGAAGTGAAACTGGTTCTCATAGCATGAAGGATTAGGTGGCCGTTTTTGCAAAGTGGGGTTGGCAGTCCAGCTGGGCGAATGCTCCATTTTAGGCTGCAGCATTCTGCGCGTGGTCCTTGTACAATGTAGGCATCATTGGAAAACTTAATCTGCAGTTTTTGAATTGATTTCACAACGCTATAGTTTAGCTGAATTGTCAACTGCCCAAGATGTGGTATTACAGATGAAGAATTCGATAGTTTCATTGATATGACCTACTTTGAGAACTTTTCTGAAAGAACTACTTCACTTAGGAAAGTTTCGTTTCGACTACATATATAATTGATATTTGTCTATCAAATACTCTGAGAATGTGCGTTCTTTGAATTGTGTTTGATAGGCGGCCTTTCAAATAACCCAAAATTTCCATATTTTAAACACTGATATCTGGCGTGTATGAGGCTGGACAGCAGCAATAGTTTTACAACTTGGGGCGGACAACAGGCCAGTGTGCGAAGTTTAATAAACTGTTCTTCCTTGTTTCCTTTTTATTTTCCTTTTCAATTTGAACAATTCTGGTCGTGAGGCAGTATTGCGGAAATCTTATATAATTTGTTCGCCTAATGGTCTTTCTCGGCCTGTAAGCGACTACGAAATGACAACATCGACCTTCTTTGGTAATATGAATTGGTTCGTGCTGCAAAATAGGAGACGTACGGCTACGCTTTTGTGGATGGCATTGAGTAGTTACTAGTTTTTGTAGGGGTAGTAAAGAAGGGTCAAACTGGACTTCTACAGCTCATGCGCTGGCAGTATATCTACGTGGTTCGTTATCGTGAATTCACTTGCCACAATTCCGGTGCTTTTTTCATTCTTTCCGCAATTCGACTGCTAAGTTTTTGACGTTGTTTAAGGCACAAACGTTTCCTTTTAGCCTATATTGAAAGCGTTATTTCTGCTTCTATTCGATTAATCTTCCTTATAATAGTCATTCCTGCTCAGAATAATCGTGTACATGTAGCCTAATAGTCTTGCGCATTGATGAATCTTTCATTGCAGCCTGTAGTTATGCTGTGCTCCTAATAAATTTTCCCCTGTTTGTTAACGGCTGCCCCGAATGGAGGTACTGGTATTGGTATAAGGCGTTTAGCGTACCGAAGCAATATATTGGCTATGACTACGTTGAAATCAAATACAACGCTTCGACAGGGGACGAAGGATGTTAAAAAAGTATTCCAACGAGCTGGACGTTCCGTTTTACAGACGTTTATTCCTTGTACGTTGATCATTGTTCAATATCCGAAGCTCAATACCCTCCAACTTTTTTCGCGTGTCGCTGCGCTGTTTTTGTATTCAACAATGCGCCAATTTACTGAACTTTCTGTTTTACTACATGGGCTATGACGGACGCCGTAGTGCAGGGCTCCGAAATAATTTGGACCTCCTCAGATTCTTTACGTGCACCGGCACAGCACAGCACGTGGCCATTTATTGCATTCTGCCTCCCTTTGAATGCTAATGCCGCGGCTGGGATTGTACCTAGTGATCTTAACATCATCAGCCGAGCGCAAAAGCCACAGCCACTGGCAGGTAAGTCGCACATAAGTACCGATGTTCTAGGGTTCCGCACTTCAAAGTCATTTACAGCAGTAGAATTGCTGTTGCGGTCTCCTGGGTTTATATAGACTTTAAAGAGGTTCGCAATGTGTTTTATTAAGCACTAAACGCTTTTAGTTCCACTTCTCGGCAAATGTGAGCGAACATCATTCGGAAACTGCGGCGAACATGAGGTCGAGCATGAAGCCGAATCAGAGATCCCACTTCGTGAAACCTGCAAATATTTTCGTAAGAATGACATCCGGCAGGAATAAATTTTTAGCACAAGCAGGATTCCATCCACTGTCGGCGGAAACGAACAGCTTTGTTTGCTGATTATTTTCACCATTCAGCCATTGCCAGATTGTGTAACACTTAATGGGCTTACCAAAGCATGTAGGTTGCTCCGAAAATCTCAAACGCACAGCCTGGACAGTGGGAGGCCATGCTGTCCATCTCAAGTACAGCAAGAACCTCAGGACGTAGGAGCCCTGGACCAAGGGTCCCTCCCAGTTTAGAGGGCAAAAAGCTGTTTATTGAATTAAATGTACACCATCACTACGACATGATCTCGCGCTGCATGATTAGCCGGTACACTCTCGCAATATGCTTTTGATATCATCTTCAGAGTGTTTCATCCCTTCGTACTAAGCCGCAATAAAAGTGGTTTAGAGGGAAGAAAAAGTGCAGTACGTAATGGTATCGCTTCACGGTGGACCCCTCTACCACGTCGTGAGGGAAGAGAAGTAGAGAATGAAAACGAATCCCGACCCAAATGAAAAAGAATCTTATTATCAGTCAGAAAAAGTAATAATTCAGCATTGCCTTGATAGCTAGGCCGTCACAGCATTGACCGCCAAAGACCAATAATAGTGAAGTTCTCTGCTTTCAAAACCAAAGCGGTCATTCTTTCTAATGACCCCAAGCTTAAAGGTACAGATTTCAGTATCGGCGAAGATTTTTCTCAACCCGTCTGAAACGCCCAAAAACACCTTCTAGCTTACGCCATAACCAAGTCACGACCATTTTTATTTCGATATAAAACACTGCACATGGGATACACAGATCATGAAAGAAATCGCATAGGAATCATGTCGCCGTCGGATCGCACGCAAGCAACCACAGGTTACTCGTCGCGGTAATCTTTCTTTTTCGATAATCTACATCAATATACGCACTTTCTTCCAAAGCACACGCGGAGGATGTGTCCTTATTGCCATTAACAATCAAAAATCATGTTCCTTTGTTAACATTACTTCAGATCTAGAAATACCGTGGCTAAATTGTTGGCTGAAAAACACCCTGCTGCGCAAGTTGTAGTTCTAGGTGATTTTAACTACCCTGACATCGACTAGCTAAACGTAGGCTTACTAATCGCCGGTAACCATGAAGCAGTAGAATTCGTAGATGTTTGCTTAAATTTTAACGTGATGCAAATGGTGCTCGAACTAACACGCGTAGCTCACGAATCTTCAAATATTAGGGAGTTAATACTGACCAACAACCCTGAAAGCTTATCATTGATTACATACCTGCGTGAAATCAGTGATCATAAGGTTATACATGCAATATTCAAGTTCTCTCCCACATCCCGCGAAACGTTCAAGAAAACCATCGTTATCTACGCCAAAGGCAATTGTGGAGAAATTAACTATGAGCTAGAAGCATATCTGCTGTATTTTAAATCTATATTTCACCCCCGTTCTGTCACTGAGAACTGGTCAATGAAGTGCTCAACAAATTTATTCCTTCTATCAGTTTTCCAACAAACTGCCAAAAATCATGGTGTTCACACAATCTTAAGGAGTTGGAAAGAAGATAAAAACGACTTTATAGCGCAGCGAAACGGAACCCAGGCGTAGATGCATGGGATCGGTACTATCAGGCCGAGACACATATTACAATGCAATTCGCTGCTCCAAAGCAGCATTTTATCAAACTGATTTACCAAAAATCCTTACGAATAACCCCAGGAGGTCTTGAGAAGAAATAAACCCGCAAGCAATATGTCATCGCTCTAACCAATGCCGCAGGCGAGGATGCCAGTGATACGGAATGTGCCGAGATATAAACCGCTCGTTTGTATCTGTTTTCACAGGCGAAACTGCCTCACCATTGCCCACTGCGCTTAGTGTAACACTGTCAGCAATGTCGCCCATGAGAAATCACTCCGCAGGGTATCACAAACCTTATCGACAGAATTAAACATTCGTCGGCCGCTGGAGTGGACGAAATAAACTCAAAAGTATTGAAAAAACACAAAACAGATTTCCGCCATTTCTTTCTCGTTATTTTTTTTTGCAATCGCTGTCGACAGGAACCTTACCGGACGACTGGAAGGTGGGGAAAGTTATCCGGGCCATAAATCACGTAAAAAAGATTCTCTCCTAGACTGTCGTCCCCTCTCCTTAACCAGCGTGCCTTACAATATCATGGAACATGCCATCAATCCCCATTTCATAAACTTTCTAGATTTAAACAACTTTCATCCGGTTCAACACGGGTTTCCTAGGGGGCTCTCCTGCGAAACTCTTTTAAATTTAGACTTTAATATCCTGGAATGGGTTAAATAATTTCGAGCTAACCGCTCTCAGTTTGTTTCTACTAATAACCACCGCTCAAGTGCTCTCCCTGTTAAATCTGGCGTCACTCAGGGATATGCTCTCGGTACACTCTTGTTTCTAATATATATTAATGATCTAGCTTCACTTGTGTCATGCAAAATTCGTATCTTCGCCGATGACTGCGTAATCTATCGCACTGTTACTAATATTTCTGATTTAATGGCCCTTCAAAACGACCTTAACAGCGGCCATAAATGATGACCTCTGGCTGATGACGCTAAATGTTTACAGATACAAACACGTCTCATTTCATGGCCAACACAACCCACTTATCTCTTCCTATGCAGTTGATAACTCGTATATAGAAAGCGTCCAATCGTTTAGATATCTTGGTGTCAGTCCCTGCAGCGATCTTTCTTGGCGAACGCACATTACCACAGTCATATCATCTGCCAACAGATCTCTAGGAATCATGTAACGTCATCTTCGTCATTCGCCGCAAAACGCGAAGCTTCGCGGTTATAAAACCCTCATCAGACACAAACTTGAGTACTCCGGTCCCATCTGGAGCCGACACCGTGTATACCTAGCATGTGCACTAGAATCAGTTCAAAACCGCGCCATTCGTTTCGTACACTCTGCATATTCATATTACACCAGCGTCTCTGCTCTGTAGACGAATTCTGGTCTTGAAAGCCTCGCAGCTCGCCGCTGCATCGCCAGCCTCTGTTTGCTACGCAAGTTTTTCCACAGCTCTCTAAATCAACCACCTGACATCACTCATCCGAAAAAGCATATCTCATCGCACTTACAATCCGATTCAGACTGTCCGTCCTGTGTGCTGTACTGTAACTTTGTCAGGCTCCTTTTTTCCACGAACTGTTGTGGACTTGAATGCCCTCCCCACCGATATCGCTGCCATTACGCACCCGTGTGTATTTACAGATACTGTAAACATATATTTCAAGGCAATGACTCGTACTTCTTAATAATGAATATATGAACCCACACCTTTATGTAATGCTCCCCTGTAGAGGGTCTTTAAGGTGAATAAAGTGAAGTGAGGTGAAGTGAGGAAGAGAGAAAGAGGCGCTGCACTGGAACCCAGCGTACAAATTTCGAGCGCACGGTATTCTTTAAAGGTCAAATGCAATGAAATGTTTCACCCCGTAAAATTGTTTTATAATAATACTTCAAGAAAGAGCGCTAAAGACAAAAGGTAGAGTTCATAATAGAAGAGAGTGCGGCAGAAATCACTCAGAGAAACCGTCATTTTTCAAACTGGACAAAGGGCAGCCATTACAAATAGCTAGGAATGACGTGAGAACAGGAACTCAGGAGGTCACTGGCGCTCTGTAATAGTGGTGTTCTTGCTGCTCGGTTGTGTCCATAGGAGCCGCGATGAGACAGGCGCGCGTCACAGCCGTGTAAAGTAAGCGACGCAAATGCCGATCGCATATATTTACAGCTCTGTGAACGAATCGCCACCAAACAGGGCGACTTTTTTTGTTTTGTGGCGTCTGCTGGCGTCCATGGTTCACTGAAGACAAATTTTGTTGCTATAAGAGCATTCGCTAAAACTGAGCTTCCGTCGAGAGTAATCACAACCGATGTGATGTTCACACTAATTTTCACCAAACCAGGCAAGGGCACTACAAAAACACCACGTGAAAGAAAACAGATGCACCTTTTGCTGCACAAAACTTCTGCTTCAAGCACTTATGATGCTCCAACACGCGTGAGCGTTCTTTCATTAGGTATCTACGGAGAGCTTTCGCATGATAATGTCACCTAAAATTTCGGAACATTTTTCTACAGCAGCACAGTAGGTCACCCAAGCCATATTTCAGCCACTAGGCTTTGAATACACGCCGACAGTAATCAGTTTATTCTCAGGGATTCCGGCCTAAGAAGATTCTGAGTGGTCAATGCTTATGTCATTACTGGTAAATTGTTTAACGACGTGACATGCCGCCAGGTGCAAGCATTGTTTGCTCTGGAGTTTTTAAGTGCTTATAGCTGCATCACCGGTTTTCTAAGAAGAGTGAAGCATTGTCACGATTAGTTTAAGGGCGTACTAAACATATCAGGAGGTGCAATAGTGGAACAAAAATTTCGTTGTGTTTCGGGTTTAACGTCCGCTGACATCGCACAGCATTCGGCCGTATTTCATTTCTGTGCCGTAAACGATACCGCAGGCCGCTGAAAGCAGGGCGAGCACTGCGGCGTTTCAAACCGCAAACATGATCCTACATACGAAGAGAGAGATACTGAAGTCAATTAAAAAAGGGAGGTGCCTGAACGCCAAGGCACAACACCTGTCGCGAAATCTGAGACGAGTATTGGCTACAGCCGAAGATGGCGCCTGCACGCGCTGCCAAGAGGAGGCGATGCTCCCTGAATTCTTTTTAACGCGTGCTGGCGCCACCACCACTTCTTCGGAATGTGGATAGATCTTGGCACTCGGGTCACTGCCCACAAAAGCCGCGGAAAAGCTTGAAATTAAGAACGGGGTGGAGCGCAATTAGTAGGTCCTCTCAGATCATGAACGCAGTTCACCAATATCCCTCAAGAGGAAAGTATGTAACCGCTATGAATAACCGGTTTTCAGTTGTAGGCTACAAACGTTCAGGATAACAAAACGAGTTCAACTGAGGACCACGCAGCGACATAGGGGAAGGAAAATGTAGGTTGAACGTTAACACACAGGAAGAGGGCAGAGTGGGTCAGGAAACAAACACGGGTTAATGGCATCCTATACGAACTAAGAGGAAGAGATGGGTGCGAGAAGGGCATGTAGTGCGAAGGCTAGATAGCCGATGGTCCACGCAATATCAAACTCGCAAACTATCCTCTCCGGTGTACCCCAAGGCAGCATTCTGGGGCCGCTATTATTTAATGTCTACATTAATGATATATTTTATGCTCCTCTCGCTGTACACATAATAGCGCATGCAGACGACCTCACAATGCTTGCCTCTGGTAATACAGAAACTGACCTACTAGCACTCGGCAATCAGTTCTTAAAATTCCTGCGTCAATGGTTCTTTAAGAATTTCCTAAAAGTAAACATTACTAAGACGAAAGCAATATTATTCCGAGCTAAAAACAGAATGGTGCGTGCAAATCTCGACCTTTGGTTAGCAAACAAAAAAACTGAGGTCGTGCCAACTGCGAAATGTCTTGGCGTTGTTTTGACCGAGTCTCTTAATTGGGATAAACTTACTGAGAAAATGTGCTCGAGAATAAACAGGATTAATGGCATCCTATGTCGCCATAGGCACACACTTCCCACTTAAGTGAAAATATTAATTTACAATGCATTTATATTGCCACATATAACTTATTGTCTCATGGTCTGGGGGAAAACCACCAAGCAAAATCAAATGAAAACTCTAATTGCTCAAAAGCGAGCAATTAGAATAATAGCTAATGTGCCGTGGTGTACTCATACGGGTACCTACTTTGCAAGGTTTAATATCATTACAATCTCAGAGTTATTCCCATTCAAGTTAACCTCTATGTAGAAAAACGCTGTTTCCATTAATAATGAGTTTATTTTATCAAGTTTCAACTTGACTCGTTCGATTCCATCGTACAATACACGGAACAAAATGTCATGTTGCGTACCTTTCTGCCGCAGCACATACGGTAAGCAGTCACTGACATATAGTTTATCCCATTACCTCAATATTCTGCAAGAGAACAACATAATACTTGAAGAGACTTCACGGAGTAAATTAGTGACACTTATTGCTATGTTTGAATGTACATAGCTCGTGATCAGGACATATATATAATTTTGTGTACTTCAGACAGTATATATATAGTTTTGTGTACCTTCATTTTACTTGCATTGTATCTCGGGTGATTGTAAATGTTCCCTGTACATAGAAATGTGGATTACTTTTTGTGAAATAACGTCCAATGATATTAGAGGCGTAGCTTCATGCAAATTTCAGATGTAGATACTTTGTACAATGATATTAGAGACGTAGCTTCATGCAAATTTCAGATGTAGATACTTTGTGGCTGTATTTCTTTTGTGTTTGTGAGTGCACTCTTCCACTGTTGTTGTGATCAGCTGCTGGGCTATACACCCCGGCAGAGGGCGCAGGGTGGCTCTCAAGCTGCAACAACGCAGCTTTTTGCCTTGCGTCCTTTGTTGCTGATGTAACCTTGAGAGAGTTAATTATATATATATATATATATATATACAACCTAAAGGAAATGAGGGGCCCGTTTGACAAATTTATGAAGGGAGCCAATAGTCACCGAAACCAAGGTCCATAGGGAAACGTTAACTTTTTTTTAATGTGTTACACTTATCAGTGGGATAATAATACTTAGATTAATAAATCGCTTAAAGAAAATTTCTTATAAAGCAGCAGAAAAAACAACCATGCCGCCGCCGGTGGGATCCGAACCCACGACATATTCCGTTATATATATATATATATATATATATATATATATATATATATATATATATATATATATATATATATATATATATATATATAACGGAATAGATTCTGAGAAAAGCCAATCATAGCAGGGGCAGTAGAAAGTTAGGTGGGCGGATGACATTAACAAGTTCACGGGGATAGGGCGGCCTCAGCTGGAACAAGACATGGTTAATTGACGAGATATGAGCGAGGCTTTCGCCTGCATTTGGTGTAGTCAGGCTGATGATGATGGCGAAGCAGCTATCAGCATTTATTAGACGTGATGGAGCGCACTACGCCTTTCCTGAAATGCATATAATTGTTACATCCACTCTCGACGAGAGGATGAATGGTGAAATTTAGTGCGCTAACACTAAAGCCACTAATCTAAGATTTTGCCGATGTTTGTCTCAAGACTCTAGCAGGTGCCCACCAGCCAGTGTCGGCGGTGGCAAGCTGCCTACCAAGAGCAACTACTGCGACCAATCAGTAAATTTACTGCCACCTGCCACGGTGGGCACTTTCCTCACAATCAGTCGGACAGGTTGTGATGACGCCAAAAGGTCACGCTTTCTCTTCCGATTTTCTTCTCTGCCGATTTTTCATGTATTAGCACGACAACCCCAATCTCAGATTCGCCGATGTTTCTCCGAAGCGCCTCTCCATCACCTTGAGGTTGCTCAGGAAGAGGAACCAGAGTCTCACAAACTTAACCGGTGGCAGCCACTGCCATTCTGGGGTGCCGCATCTCTTAACGGCTCCACCACTGCGCAGGATTGGTATGAGGACTCTTGAGATGTGTGAATGTTAAGTAGAGAATGACCCTTTGCTCATGCGTGTACTTGAACCCATTAACCCTATCGCGTCATACCATTAAGGTGGTTCTTATGTGCGATTACGCTGGTCTTTGAAGCCTGCTAGTCCTTGAAAACCGAGCTTCGAACCGAAAAAGAAGCGAAAAACGAAATGCTCGCCCACCAAATTCGCATTTGGCGTAGCCATGCTAAATCGTCTACCATTTCTCTTGATTTTTCTCTCGGTAATCCTCGAAATATCGCTGTATGTGAAAAAAACAAAATGCTGCGCATTCTCGCGTTTCCTTCAATATAGAATTATAGTGATATTTTTTCGTGTTATAGTCTTTATATGCTATACTATGCGGATGATCACTGCTTCCTCAAAGCACTGAGGAAGAGAAACTTTGTGGCTTGCAAAAGTCGGGCTTGCTACCATTGTTTTAATTTGACACCTACGAAAAAATGGGGAGGGTTTTGTTCGAGTAGTTAAAAGAAGATGCAAAGAACTTAGCACTAACAGTTCAGACAGACTGCGCACAGTGGCGTACAAGGCAACAGTGAATATAAAAATGGGACATATGCAGCAAAATTGTGCGAATCACGAAGAAGTGATGGCTAAAAGCGAAAATATTGTCACGGATTGCTTGACGTAGAGGCCAGCGGCGAGCAATGGTGCGAGCAAAACAGGCGGGTCGGCAGCGGCCACCCAGATAAAGCGCATCTACCACCTGAGGCGACGAGGTGACTGAAGCAACCAGGACACTGTGGTGTATTCGGCGCCAAGTGATGGCTCATCGTCCGGCGATGGGTTCGTACCCGTGGTTAGCAAAAAGGCCAAGCACCGGCCGCGCAGACAAGCCGAGTCGTCCTCATCAAGCCCGTAAACGGTTATTACGGCACGCAGTGCCGCGCCCCATGCCGTCCTGATTATGCCACAGCAACCAACTGACAATCTGAACTTCCTAACAGGTAAGCCACATCTATGTTTCTGGAAAGCCTCGTGCCAGGAGAGGTCAAAGACATGAGAGTGAACCCCAACAAAAACGTCATTGCCATTGATGTAAAGGAGCAGAGCGCACTAAAAAGTTTTACGGTCGTCACAAAACTCGGCAATTTCGGCGCACGCACTCTAATGCTCCAAGACAGTGGCACAACGGCTAGCGTAAGTTACAACGTCTAAACCGCCGTCTGTGACGCGCGTTTGCCCCACCTTAATCAAGCAGGCGACGAACAGCATTTCAATAACCATGTTCAGCACCTCGGAAGGTTGAAATGCATCAAGCTTGCCTTCAACGGTGACTGTATAGCATCATACGTAAAGGTCGGGCACTTTCGACACCCAGTTAGACCTTTCGTACCCAAGCCTCTGCAGTGCATACAGTGCTTGAGGATCAGAGACATGAGCGGTGTCTGTACCAACTCCATCGTGTGCCCGATATGCTCTTAGCCCCACAGCGGCGACATTTGCCGCGCGACTTCCTTGATATGCGCCGACTACCGTGACCTTCACGACTTGCATCAAAAGTCTTTTCCGCCTAAGGATTGAGCGAGTGGTAGTGAAACAAATAGTGCGAGACCATTAAAAGCACAGAGACCGCTGCAAGGGTGCGACGACGTCGTTCGCGCCGCCGAAGATGCTCAAGGAAGGCAACGTCCTCTGAAGGGAAGGCCTCAAGCGCCACTGCAGCTTGTCCACCTCCTCGAACAACTGCACTAAATCAAGGAAGCCCGGCGTCTGGTGACGCCGCACTTACTGCGTCTGATATTATTTGGCCACACCTACCGAGTCTTGCAAGCCCGCTGGGTCAAGGACGTTGCCGCACTCCCAATGTCCAACGCCCACTATTGATTCAGACAGCATCCAGGATCCGGGAAATAGCCAAGATCTGCAAGTGATTGCAATGCTCACGGCCTAAATGAATGTCCTGCGTGCTCTGCTTTCTAGCCTGTGCACGCCAGCAGCACAAAATGAACTACACCCATTTCTGGCGGCTCAAGTCAATTGCAACCCATTGGGCTGCAGTTGAGTCTAGTTGAGTTGGGCCGCAGTTGAGTTCATCAGCCATGATCCTCCACATGAATGGACTTTGCGGTACCAAAGGAAACCGCACTGGTTTGTTACCTGAGAGCGACAGACTTGAGGGTACAATTCTGACTGTGCTCAGGCTCCTTCTTTCTTTCTCGTTTCAGATCCCTCATCCCTCTTCCCCAGTGCATGGTAGCAAACAGAACACCCTTCAGTGTAATATCCTTGCCTTGGTCGGTCCTTTTTATCTCTCTCCGTCCAGTCCATTGTGTCTTCTGGCGCGGACGGGTGCCGAGTCTTGGGCGAACGGCGAGGTCTGCTATTGCCTTGCAAGCTGGGGCACAGTCGGCCGGCGCGGACCGCAAACAGGCGGCCGACGAGCAAGGTAGACGCTGGGCGCCGAGGCTCCAGTACCAGGGTTACGAAAGCAACCTCTTTCAAGTGTTACCAGACCAAAACTGATCAAGAGAGAATTGCATGATGGATGGTGTAGTAAGATTTTATGGTTGCAGGCCTCGTGCAAAAGCTCCGGTACGCGCCACTGTCCGTTTCGTCTTGTAGGAGTCCGCGAAAATATGTTTATCACCTAAATAACAGCTGCCCTAATACCGACGTATCTGTGGAAAACATGTGCCCAACCGACGCAGCACCAAATCAACAGCCGTGTTCTCAAGGAGATAGCGGAAATACTAAGTTCATAAGCTCGTGTTGGTAACAGCATATAGGGCAATTAATAGTCATCATCATCATGAGCCCGACTACGTCCACTCCAAGGCAAAGACCTCTCAAGTGGCTCTCCAAATAACACTGTCCTTTAATAACTGCGGCCACCGTATTGCCGCAAACTTCTTAGTCTCATCCGCCCACCTAACTTTCTGCCGCCCCCTGCTACGCTTGCTTATCTTGTAATCCACTCCGTTACACTTAAGGACCAGCAGTTATCTTGCCTTCGCATCAAATGCCCTGCTCACACCCATTTCTTCCTCTTGATTTCGACTAGGATGTCATTAACCCGCGTTTGTTCTTTCACCCATTAAGTACCTGCCGCGGTGGCTCAGTGGTTAAGGCGCTCGACTACTGATCCGGAGTTCCCGGGTTCGAACCCGACCGCTGCGGCTGCGTTTTTATGGAGGAAAAACGCTAAGGCGCCCGTGTGCTGTGCGAGGTCAGTGCACGTTAAAGATCCCCAGGTGGTCGAAATTATTCCGGAGCCCTCCACTACGGCACCTCCTTCTTCCTTTCTTCTTTCATTCCCTCCTTTATCCCTTCCCTTACGGCGCGGTTCAGGTGTCCAACGATATATGAGACAGATACTGCGCCATTTCCTTTCCCCCAAAACCAATTATTATTATTATTATTATTCACCCATTCAGCCAGCTTCCGGTCTCTTAACGTTACACCCATCAATTTCCTTTTAATAGCTCGCTCCGTTGCCCTTAGCTTGAGCTTAACACATGTCATACGGTGCAGGCTCAAAGCACGGTTACGATACTCGTTCTTTTCTTATCACACTGCAGCTATTCCGGACAATTTCTAGGATTCAAACAACAATTCTTGGGAATTTAGATTTTTAATGGTAATTGCACTGTTAAACCGGCTTTTGCATCGACACCTTGTCGAAGTTGTCACTGCTTTTCTGAGTCTAGTGCTTTTCAGTGCATTTCTTCAGCGCCTACACTGAAGTTTTGCGCTGGAAGTGCGTTCAGAATTAATAATCCATAGTATCACAGTTGTCCAATGAGTTCACAGTGCTGTACAGGTGCCCACTGGCTGTTTGTGAAGTAACTGGTGGTCGTAAATAATATTGTTATACAACGCGCAGAGGGCTTTCGAGATAAGGTTGCTCTGTCCATCGTTTCTGTGACTGTTTTTAACATTGCGGTCTAGAACAAGCAGCAGGAAAACTGTGTTTTGTCAACCTTGGCTTCAAAATGGAAGGGCGCTTGCCCAGTGCCGCTGGCAGCAAATGTTCCTGGCAAGCGAGCTCATTCTCGCAGTTGCTGTCACTGTGGCCATTATGAAGAGGTGGACTAAGTGTCGACGATGGTGCTAATATAAATGTTAAATTTCTGATGTATTCGAACGTCGAATGTGACGGTTACGACGAGGAGCAGGTAGTGCCCGTGCGTGCAATATTTTTTTGCGCTTGTACAGAACGACGTCTAACACGCGACATATTGTGACGATGCGTATTTCCATATCAGTAGTACGAATGCCAGAACCAGCGGTCTCATAACTGTTGCATTCACTTTGCGAAAGTTAACTAAAAACAGCTTTTTATTTTTTTTTGTCTGAGCGATCAGGAACTAATAAAACAAGAAACTTTGAGAAGCAGATGCTCATGAAAAAATAGAAGTTAAATAAATTGGAGATAAATTTTATCATTTTTACCGCAAGCAGTTCGAGAGTTAAAGGTTCAATAAAAAGGTTCAATAATCGCTTATATTCATTTGTCTGATATTCTATGCAATTCTATGGTACATTTCTAAGAGCAGATTTTGCAATTGATATCAAGGTCGCTCGTATTTCCAACAACTATTTTTCAAAACACTTTTGAGGAGTATTGAACTTGGTGCGCTTTTCAGCTCAATAGAGAATATTTATTTATGTGATAAGTATAAATAACACGGGTATATGAAAAGGCGATGCTACCGCAACATTGATCACCCGAAAAATTCGAACCGGGCGAAACTAGCCAAGAGGCAGAGCTCGCTGTGGTCTGCTACTCAAGCTGACTCATAGTGGACGCCCTCCGGTAACCCCCATCAGTCCCACTTTGGTTTGATATATACTGCCCACTGTGCCCTATATTTCACCGATGCAGGCAGCACGTGAGGGCCAATGTCAATCAGCATTTCTATTAATGATATGGAATCGATACCTGTTCTACAAGCAGCAAGCTCAACTTAGGCTAGCTCACGCGCTCCACACAGAGGCTGAGCTAGACTTTAGAGCGGCTGCACCAGCGCGAACCGCCAGCGTGGGCCGAGCATCATGTGCGGCATAGATAACGTGTCTCGGCTGCAGCAGGCGACCCATATAACCCATAGGGCCGATGTCGGCCGGATATGGGCCAATGTGGGCAGCCCGAATCACTCCGACGCAGCCAGCTTATCTGTGCTTCTAAGTGTGCCCCGCAATGTAAAGTAGAGAGAGCCCGCGTGAAGTCGAGATCGCCGTTTTTGGGTGGTCAGTTATGGCTTCCAATGGTATGGTAATTCTATGCAGTTTAGGTCCTTGTGAGAGTCAAGAATTTGTAAATTCGTGTATTGAAGTTACTAATTTTAAAACTCTTACACATTGATTAATGGGTTGCTTCAGGCTTGCATTCATCACTTTCCGAAACGCACAAATCGTCTGGGGTGTTCAAGATAATTTCAGTGCTTTATTATTGTTAGGAACTGCTTACCTTCTGTGATTCTCCAATCTCATCACCAGTTATTCGCCCAACATTTTCGTTTTCTTCCAGTCCTTTTGTGTATACACTGAAAAAAAGGTTGCGAGCATAGAGGACCGCGGACCGAAAACTCTATATGCATACTTTTGTACGTATGAGCACTGTTTCGATGTTGCTTACGAATTTGGATGCGCAGAAGAAAAATTGGGATCCATAACGAGGTGTGCTGGGTAAAAGGTAGGGAAATCGGCTTTTTAAAGTACGGTCGTACTTAAAACGGCGCGAAAGTTTTCTTGGCCAGTGTTAACTGGTAATATTTTTGAGCTTCCCGAAATAAAATCCACCCTTTTAAATGAGCGCTAGTTATAGGTAAACCTGAGCCAAAAGTGATTTTTTGATTTTAAACTTGAAAATTCTATGGTTTGTGAAGGACACATCCTCGAAAGGCGTGCATGTACGAGAATTTCAAAACATTTAAAACAGTTCAAGCCATGCCAATCCTCATTAAATTAGACTTGTCTGAAGACAGGCATGACTGGCTTGGCAGTTATTGGCTGCAAAACAGCAAGAAAATTGTGAAAATGTATTTTCATGCGATAACATGTCATACGAGATGTTTTCACGAAAAATTTTCTCGATTGAATGGTTGAGGTTTGGTAGAACTGGAGCGTGTTTCCCATGTTTGATTGCGATGGGTTCGTTTCCTTGTTGTTCGCTGCTGTTTTGTGCATTTAAAATACAATCGTTAGATAGCGGTGCCTTGTCTTCCCAAACACTCCATGGAAAAACTTCGGGTTTTGTGGGTACCAATATGCTACACCACATGTGGTGTGAGGCATTGCACGGGACCGTATGCAAAGCGTCATGGTAAATGAAGCTAAACATTCAGTTTTCAGCCGATAGCAAGAACGAGAGGAATAAAAAGGCACATTGCAAGAAAGATTTTGTAATGCACTTTGAAGAAAATGATACAAAAACATTTCCCAGCAGCAAAAGCAATACTTTTGTATAACCATGAAATACTTTGCAGAACCAATTGAAATTTTCATCGGCATTCTTTCTGACAGGTTTTAGTACATCTCTGCTGCAAGCACTAAAAGCAATTAAAAAGCATTGGCAAGCATATCTTTGCTTTGTACAAAAAAGTTCTTTGGCAGGAATCACAAGCTTTGGCCATCCATGACCAAGAAATTTACGTTGAGCAATGGTAAAAGCGATCTTTATTTAGTATACTTCAAGAAAGCCCCATCGTGGGGAACAGATAGAAAGAGGTCCAGTGCTAGAGTCAAAAAGCACTTCTGAAAAATGCTTTAACAAAGGAATTGACAAAATTATGTTTTCATAACATCAGGCTTTTAAACGAACTGTGCATGCTGGATAACGATGGTTTAGTATCGACAGCTCGGCAAATAAGCCGAAATTCATAACTTTATATGCGCAAAAAGAAACATCTACAAGGAGGAATCACATACACAAATTGAAGCTCTTTGTCTTGTGTTCATGAAATTCTCTCTTGCTCGTGTTTATTCCTCGCAAGATCAAATATAAACATCCATGACCTTTACATGCTAACTGCAAATTCTGAATATGTTTTCTTTGAACACGTTTAGCCCGCTCTTTCTCCGTTTGCAGCAGAACGCACTATGAAAACGTAATCGACAAAAGAAACGAGAATTAACAAACGATCAATGCGACTCATGCGGCAGACTTTGCGCAAGCCTTAGTGTTCCCCCCGTATAAAGGAGCCGCTAGCGCTGACGGGTTGAGACGGTGCGAGCGGATGGCGTCCGTCAATCACAGTGTGAAATGCCGTACCCCTTCTGCACACCTCCCTCCCTTGGGCTCCGATTGGCAAAAGTGGTGTCCCTCTCTCTTTCCCTATCTGTTGCCTCCCATCCTCTCTTCCTATTCAGTCTCCCACTTTTCATTTTTCTCACTTATTTCTCCTAAAATAGAGGGGATTTCGTTTCTGCACTTTGCATCCTCCCCATGAAACACCAATTATGCCTAATTTTACTATAAGTATCATTGAGAAATGGTTCACTCGTAGGAATCAGAAGACGCCTTCCTGTATGAAGAAATAACTCACTTGTTTCCATTTTGAAGCTGCGATTCTTGGTGTTCAAGAGCTTCCCGGAAGTGTTTAGGCGAATCTTGGTCATTTATAAGGTTTTCTAGATTTCTGTACACCCTTATACGCTTCCGATCCACTAAGACTAGTCTGTCCATGTACCGCAAAACGTTTGCTTGGTTGCACACCATAATTCGTGTCTGAAAACAAAGAAAACGTTCTTTCTAATTTTTCGATAGGCGCGACAGCACGTTAGTCATGAAAATTTGTTCAAAGTAATCCATAAATACGGCCAAAAAGAAGTACGTTTAAAAGCTTTCATATCCAACAACTGTTCTACGACACAAAAAATGGCTTCACGCAGTGGAATCGAGTATAGACAGCCTCTAAGTGACTGATCATACGCGACGAACAAAAGAATATTTACGCCTGCTGAGTTTGTATAATTTCTTCTTCTGTATTGCACATTTTTATACTGCCGTTTAAAGCAGGCGGCATTGCACCTGTTGACGAAACTGGGGACAGGCACCTTCCATATAGCCTAAATTCTTGATGTTTTGGGTAAGATTAGGATTAGGAAAGCTTAAGATTAGCTTAAGATTAGGAAAACAATCTTTTTTTTCTGTAGATGAAATATGTAACTGGTGAACTTAATGTTTTGGACTAATCTCTGCCTATAAGAGTTTAACGAGTATGTCAGACACTGATTTTATCAACAGTACGATAGCAAGCGATGGCTTTAAAATATAATGACCAAAGTTTTTTTCAGTGAATGTTACCTTTGTGGTCTTCGACAACGCGAAACTTTACGCTACTCTTGAAAGTGCATCCCATGCATTACGTGACGCTACATCAGTGACGAAGCAATTGATACCCTATGACTGTTGCCTAAGCGATCGAAATAGCGGCTATTTATTTGTCGCCTCATTGGACTTGTTATAAAACATCTAATATCTTTACCTTAAGTCCTGAGCTATCATCTTAATTGTGCTGAAAGGAACGTTTGCTATTTCTTTTCTAATAATAAAGGGGACGCTCTTAATCGCCAACAGCTTTCTTTGATTGAACCGCTTAGGAAGGGCGGATCGAGACCATTTCGACATAGTATCTATAGGGATAAGTTAGTCGATATCAGACGCCACTCATCTGGGAAGACCTCGATATATGCAGCACTGCGCGAATTATCAGATTTCGTGCTTTTTTTATGGTATCAAGGAAGTTTATCAGAAACTATCTCTTGTAAAGCTAGTTGTCTTAGAATATCCGCTTTTACATGATATTGTGTGCAAATCGCAAGTGCACTCTTATCATTGTACGTAGTTTTCACAGAACTCAGGACAGAGTGGCGGGAATTAAATAGATATCGAGAATAACTAGCTGCGCACATGCAAGCACGTTTCCCAGATGGAATGCGTAGAGACGGTTTTGAAATTAGACAGTGTTGCCAATAAAAAACCTCCTTAGGTAAATTTGTAACAAATTTTTCAGTCTTGACGTCATTCCGATAGTCTTGAGTGCGTCACACATGGCCATAGTTTCATGAAAAGCGTTTATTGTACTTGCGTCAGTCATGCCCACTATGTCATATATGCAATCCTAAGGAGGGCCACGTCAGGTATATAAAAACGGCTCTTTACAACTGCGGTAGCAACTTGAGTGTTCACTGGACTCTCCCTAGCTTGTCGTAAATATATCTGCATTTGCGCTCAGAGAAAATCACTTCAACCGCTTTGACAATGTACAAATTTTGACTAGCACGTGCCCTGTCGTGCTCAGAAGAAGCCGGCCGGAAGAATTCGTGAACACATTGATAGCCACGGAAGAAATTACAGTTCCGACTTGTTATATATCGAACTAACAATGACCAGGAAGTTCTTACAGAGCACAGAAGGAAAACAGATGCGAGAAGTAAAACGATGCAGCATCGCTTTGAGATTTTCTCGATAACAAATATAAGTAGGAGACAATGCGTTCTGCACACTTTCATTTTATATATGGTAGATATTTAGTATTTTTCTCGAAGACATACCTGAAGAACATTCCGAACTATTAACTGTAACCTCGAGCTGAGTTTTGCCCATCCTATAGCAATTTGAAGAGAATAACAGCAGCAATTTAGAATCCATTTTTAGCAGTGCTTTCTCTGAACGGTTAGCAGCAAATGGCTACTAGCGTTGTGCGAAAAGGCTACTGACTCGCAGTGTTTGTGTAATAAGGAGCTGGTTTCTTGGAAACCGAGCACTTGCCTTATCAGCGAGCAGGCCCCGATTTCCGATGGCATTCTTGAAGACGCGCCTGGCCACCACGGGGTCCAGGGCGCTTAGGGGGTCGTCCAACAGGTACACATCACTACTGCTGTAGACTGCCCGCGCGATGGACACGCGCTGCTTCTGGCCGCCGCTCAGGTTGGTGCCCTAGAGACGGCATGAGCCGATAATATCGACTTATAGGGGGAGGGGGCGGGGAAGCGTGTATATGGTGCGTTCCTGGAAAAAATGGCTCCAACCGCTCTTAAGCAAACACCCACGCAATAACAAAACTGCGTTGCACTGCTATCATATACTTCAACTGTCTTCAATATTCCTTTTAAAACTAAAATGCTAACTCCGACCACAATACCGTTTCCGCTGTGGTTTCATGAGCATCTGTATCATCATCATCATCATCAGCCTTTCGGCGCCCGCGGTAAGCTTACGAGTCATATGAGGCTAACTGCGAAGAGGGAAAGGTGGACACCCTGCGCCAAAAACTCTCGTTATAAGAGCCGCTGTGCTGCCTTCTTGTCAGTATCACCCGTGTGACTGCGTCTTACGTGCACAGCCATAATAATCAGTTCCTAAGTGTTCCGTTGCTGCGTACCGTATGCGCCGGGCTTCACCTCGCCCAAGAAATCAAGACTGCATAGTGCACATTACAATCGATTCGATCAGAACTGCTTCACATGACGCCCTTACTGACCCAAAGGCAATGTGTCTCGAAAATGTGCACATTTCTCAATAGTCTCAAACATATATTAAAAATTTCTTCCCTCAATGGCACTCACACAACTTGTAATTTGTTAGGTATTTTCATTTAACTTGCATTTTTGCTGCCCGAGGATAACTGAACTGGTTCTTTTGTTAAGAACCAGCTCTTCGGCAATATCACTTTTCTAATTCAGCAAGTTCCTTGAATGATTTTGCTACCTACTGTAATCCGATCTCTACAAAATGAGGGCATACAGTATGAGTTTTCTTGAGAGACTCCGATTAAAAAACGTGCTGCCCATCAATTTCGTGCTACAAAAATGCGAGAGTTTGATACAAAAATTAATTTGGTGATTTTGATTGTGCTTGCACACAGTCGTCCGGGCCGCAGTTTGATACAACACACTGTACCTTTTCACCGACTTCGGTCGTGTCTCCAGAATTCAGCCTATTGATGTCGTCCACGAGTTGGCAGCTTTGAAGAACTTGGTGATAGAAGTCTGAGTCCATGGGCCTACCGTACAGTATGTTGTCTCTGATGGTCATATTGTGCAGGATTGGCAGCTGTGGAGCGAAGGCTATCCGTCCCTGAATGGAAGAAGAATCGACTTGACTAAAGGAGCACAACAGCCGATTCATCTCAGCTGAAGTAAGCTACCTATCATTTGAGGATCAAGAAGCAGAAGTTTCGTGTTTTCAGCCTAGACACGCTAGCGGGTGATTGAGCTATTTATATGTAATTTATTCAATCACAGAGCTTTAAAGTCTTTTTATATAGGCACTAATGAGTATACTCACGAACTGCACATCTCCGAAAGCGTATATTGGATTTTTTTATCAACGCGGCGCATATATTATCTTGGATGACATGTTTATTGTTAAATTGCGCTGTGTATTCGCTACTATTCCTAGCATTCGCATTCCTAATTCTTATAGACTTGAGTGGTTTTGTATAACGCATGAAGCACGCAGAATGGGCAAATTCACTTTTTCGAGGTAACACCTTAATTTACACTTACTGCGCACGCGACGTGACCGCTATTCAGGTGCATATCACCAAGCACTGACGCCAACAGCGAAGACTTGCCACTTCCGACGATGCCCACTACGCCTATGAGTGATCCAGGCTCAATTGCAAGGTTGATGTCGATCAGCTGCGGTTGTGCTTTATCACAGAGAGGTGAATACCATGAAAAGCAGCACTTCTCCATCACCACGGAGCCTGGAAAAAGATGCCGGCATAGGTTCACAGTTATTTCCCTGTCGTAGTGGCATGAACAACTTGGTTTGATGGGCACAGGATTAAAACGCAGTCATAGGATATCGGAATTCACCAAATCCCGCATTGAAGATTGAAGCAGCAAATACCTCGAATAAGCAGCCGCTCGTGAATGTGTAACTTTTGGTGTGTCTGAAGTGCGAGGCGAAGTCACTCTAATTGAATTTACAATCTTTTCGGCTACAGGACAGCGAAGATTACGAGGATTTTATATTTTGTTTTTATTCCACACGTTTATCAAAAAAAATTTGTAAGCGAAAAACGCTAGAGTGCAATAAAATCTACTCAGCATGGGGATGTTTCGCCCCTTTCTCGATATCGGCCACAAGCAGGCAGAGTAATCTCACATTTACCCACTTGAGAAACCAGAAGGAAATGCCAGTCTAAATGTAGAGTTTGTACCACGCTTTTAGTCTGCAAAAATGTTGAATGCGAAAATAATTTTCAAGTCGCAAATTTATGTTACGAAGATCTTAAACGTGCTTTCATATTTTACTCTTCCGCATAAGAAATGAAAAACATGTCTAGCACTTTGACTGGCTAAGAAAAAACATATGAAAAAACTATACCGTATCAAAAACACATGCATAAACAATCTGCAGACTGACTAATATATGCGCAGTGTTGCCTCTTTTAATAACAACATGGAAAGCGAACCGGCATATGGAAAAACTCTCACCAATGTTTTTGTTTTGTGTGCGAAGGCTTTCAAAGCTTCCCTTATCATTTTTTATATTGCGAAGAGACATCAAGCAATTCTTTCAAAGAAATCAAAAGATGAAGTGCTCGTGACATTAGATTTCAGTGTAGAGGCGCTATTATAACTGTTATTCATCATAACACAAGAAATACCCCCGCGGAGACACTGAAACAGACCATGCTTCAGCGGGCTACCCCTTCCGCCGAGTTACGTCATACGAGTAGAAAACTTGCTTCATCTAGCGTAAGCACATAAGTGGAATATACTTTTATAGGTAAAGATATCAGATATTTTTTCCTCTTTAAAGCATCAGAAGAGTTTGACCGCCGAACCATGGTCCGTACTGTTTTGTCCGGGAGTGTGCACGTGGGAAGAAAAGAAAAACAACTCTCACTGGGCGAAAATTCTGTCATTGCTTGCAACCTTATGGCACCCCGTGCTGCGGTCTTAATTGGCCTTAACCTTCGCCAGATCTGTTTTGGCTATTCTCACTGAACTTGTCCTAGGCCCGAAAAGATTTTTTTCTGCTCCGACACCTCCTGCCCTACATTGCATATAGAGGAGAGAGATAGGCGAGTGCGCTACTCAATTTTCTCTGCTTGCTTGAACCTAGAACTCGCTAGTTGCCCTGCTAAAAATCCAAGAGTGCGTTCGTTTTCATAATTCGTTATGTATATAGATCTGCGGTCTCCCGCGATACACATGGCGAATATTTTCTTCCATCCGTGGCTGCGACTTAAAGTTCCCTGTCTCACATATACATTGAATGTATGGAAAGTTTCCAATGCTGGTTACCATTTTTCACGGAGAGCTGTGCCTTGGCATCGTTTACAATCTCTTTCGCTTGGTTTTCCTGATATTCTGCAATGCAGAATTCGGAAATCCTGTTCAGCGCCACGGAAGACTGGAATGAAAAAAAAAAGGTGTCATCTATCATGAGCAGAAAATTGTTCTACAGGCCCGTCCTGGTTGAACAAAAGGGCTGAATTATAGTTCACAGAGTTGGGCTCCACGGCAGCGCCATCACGCGAATTGTTGATTAGTGTGCCCTCAGAAAGCAGGTCTTTGCCTTGTTCGTCGCCCATCTGGCCGCTACCGTTGTGTCGGCTGGTTAGTCGAGCGGCACGGTGATGCGTTATACATCACACCAGTAAGGCGGCGTTGGCGATTTCCTCCAGTGTGACCTGAACTTTCCGGCCCTTTGCTCTGGTCATGAAAGTTCCATCGCACCACCTCTCAACCTCGGAACCATCCACTAAACTTGGGAAGCCACATCGTCATTAACCACTGCAGGAATACCACGAATAAAATAATAGTTGCGGTTTAACTACTGCTGAACCTGGTTAGAGAGCGAAAGCTGTGGTGTATCGGGCAACTAGACGCGGCTTGGCGTCTGTAACGTTGAGTGCGTTCCCCACGCTGGATAGGCAGCGCGTTCACTCTGCCACCCTGGCAGTTAAATTAAGGATTGATCGCGAGAGGTTGGTCACTCAATGAACGCTGCGGCCTATTGCTGCAGTGCCGCGTGTCTGCCACAACGTTGTGAGATCTAATGCATGCAGCCCACATCTCTGTCTCAGCGTGGCCACGTACCTGAAAGCGCTATTGAGACGTTCACTGACCTAGAGAGCCAGTTATGTGCCTTCCTTTCCTGAAAATCATCGGAGCCGCCTAGAACGTTGTCAACGCCAACGCCAATGAACACAATGAACGCCGATGGCCTATAGCTTCAGTGGCGCGTTTCTGCCACAACGTGCCAATGCATGCAGCGCACATCTGTCACTACCACCACGTAGCTCAAAGCGCGGTTGATGTGTCCATTTTCCCAAGGGGTCAGTTATGCGCCTTTCCTTCGCTTTCGAAGCTGGCGCTCTTCATCGGTTTCGGTGCTGCTTCACACGCCATGCGCTGAAGGTCGCTGAAGGTAAAATGTCCGCGGTCGGCGAGCGGAACATGCCGTAGTAAAGTTTTCGCTTTAAAAGCGCAGCGACCATCATACGCGCTCCGTGTGCTCTGCGGCTGTGCAATCGCACGGATTTATGATGAGTTTGCTCTTACAATTCAGGTTAGTAAATCTTACGACTTGGTTGTTAAGCAAACCAGTGACTTCTTCCTGGTTCAGCGGCCAAGCCCACAGTGCTCCTGTTACCTAGTGGTTGAATGTCCGAGTGTTATTCGTGCGTTATCAGATGATACCCAAACAAATCCAGGAACCGATTCTATGCTTGCAGAGTTGCAAAAACTGTTTGCTGGACTGGCAGAAATGATTACTGATGGTAAATATCCTAAACGTCAACTACAGATACCCAACAACAATATCTTTTAACTCTTAAAAGAGATATCGACATAATACCAGCTATCACCAAGCAAGCATCTCGTTCTTTACGGGATTTGGAAGCCGGTATCCACGACCAAAAAAAACTGTGCACGAAGGAAGAATCTAATATTCTACTGCCTCCACGACATCAACCCCTCTGATACTTCTGCTGAATCGGAAAAAGCCGTTATTCCTCTTTGTTCTCATAAACTGCATATAACAGTTGAACCAGCTCGAATCGAACGCGCGCACCGCCTCGGCCGGCATGCTGACAAGCGACCCGGCCCCATAATTGTCAATTTTTTGTTTTTAAAATCACATAAGGCCATTCTCTCGAATAGGCGCCAACTAAAGAGTACGGACTGTAGCTTTGGCGATGACTCCTCTCGCACAGTTAGAAATGTCAAGAACCATCTTCTTGCGTTTCCTACAAGCAAACCTGGACACTGCAAGCTTCACTACAAGATTTTACACATTTATTCAAAACGTTACACTTAAGTTGATTCCTCAGAAACTGAAACGAATCGCGTAGCAATCAAGAAATAAGAAAATTGGCCCTAAAGCGGCGCGCACTGCTGACTGATGAAATATTTCTTTTTCTATAATCTTACATACGGACCTTTCTTCCCAAACGTACCGCTTTGTCAACCCTTGTGGTACCATACCGGACTAATGTACTCATCCTGACTGAAACGTGTCTTACGGATAGCCTCACTGACCCTGAAATCTTGTCAGACCTATCAGGGTATAATGTTTTTCGCAATATCCATATAGATATGTCTAATGGAGGCGTCGTCGTTAAGATTGATGAGCAGTTATTGTGCTGCCGGATTAACAACCGTTCATAACTGGAAATTATTTAGCTTTTGTGACACGCCGCACCGAACGCCTTCTTGATAGGCGTATATTAAAGACCTCCACAAAGTGACGAACAGTTTCCTCGCGAACTTAACAACATATTAGTCCACTTTAGGTCTAAATAACAAAAAATATCCGGAATATCCTGACGCTGAAATTATTTGTGAAGATTTTACCTACCCAGATATCTGCTGTGGAAATGAAACGGCTGTGTCCTGTGGCACCGAATCTAGAGAAGTTTTTGATGTTTGATCGCACTTTAAGAATACAATATAATGCAACTGCTAAGTCCATTAGGCGAATTGAAAATATTCTTGAAAGAAAATAGTGTTCCAGTACTGGCCCTCTCGCAAGCTGGCCTGCCATGTGGGAGATCTTTGACTTGGTATGTCGCCTATAAAAACTGCAGCATGAAGTCTTTTACCAGCAGGAAGTACCGCGATTTACATACGCCGGGAGATTACACATGTTTGTTTTAACGTCACCGATATTTGAAGCATGGATGACATTGAGCTTGAGGCTGTGAGGATACAGCTCAACTTTTGAGATGTTTCTTTTTCATCCGTGTTCATGACTCCGTGGAGAAAGGTAGCATTCGAAGTGTTTCTTCAGCAGCTTTGTGGTCATTGCCCAGCTCTTCGAATTATCTGTGGCGATTTTTACGCCCATCATTCCGTCCGCGGTGGCACGAACATGGATTCCCTTGGACGCAAACTAGTCGGCGTCATTGACAGCTTGGACCTATATGTTGGCAATGAGGGAAGCCTCAATTTATTCTGACCTCCAGCCTCAGCCACAGCTATAGATCTGACTGTGCTTTCGCCTGACGTCTGGATGAAGCGGTCCAATTGGGACCATTATCCAATTTCCGACTTCCGCACGCATGGCTCTAAAATATGCCATGTTATAACTGGGACAACTACGGAGAGCACCTATCATGTGTATCCGGGGTTGTTATTAACGAAATATTTTCTGGTAAGATAGCAACAACTTCGGCGGTGAAATTCCCTGACCATTTTGCGGCCCAGGATCAAAGACTTCACAATAATTTGTGCAAAGCGGAGAAGCATGGAGTGACAAATTATGCACAAAAATCACGACTCAGTCTTGAAGACTGCCTTCAATAGGTTTAATTCTGCCAATCGACGGCACACGATTAAGCTCTCCAGGGCGCGATGGGCCTCATTCTGCGCTAGTTTGACTGTGTTCTCACCAATGACGAGAATATGGTGAGTCATTGGCAGTCTTGCTGGATAATCTCGCTTTTGGAAGCCTTTTGAAGCTCTTGCAATACACAAGAAGAAACTCAACTCAACTCATTGTGTGCTTGGCAAAGGAATTTGCAGATGCATTTGTACCTGCAAATTATGCAGTTGACCTCTGTCCTCCTCCTGATTCCTGCACGTCCATCATGGACGCCCCGTTCACTCTTAGAGAGCGACAGACTTTGCTCAGCGGTCTGCGGCGCAGGTGTACAAGAGGCCTCGACGGCATCAACCAAATGCTGCGGAATTTACCTCTGGTGCACACGAAGGCGCTCCTAAACTACTTAGACCGAGTTTGGGAGACTGGAAACACTCCTCTGTCATTAAAGGTAGGCTGTGTTGTCCCACTGCTGAATCCTGGCAAAGAGATGACGGACCTGGCTTTGTATCACTGATGGAGAGCGTGACAAGTGAAGGGTTGTCGTGGTGGCTCAAGGTCCTCGGCGGAAAGTAGTCATTCATGTTGGCCGTGTCCACTAAAATGTATGACTGCTTTCCGCCGAGGTTTAAGTGCGCAAGATGGCGTTTTGTACTTTGTAAGCAACAGTGAACATCGGAGTGCTTTCGCCCTATCCACACAAGCCATTTTCCTTGACGTCGCAATGGCTTGTGATACTGTCCTTCAGAGCTCAGTGATAATTAGTTCGCAATATGTAGGCATACAGGGCAGTCTCCTTAGATTCATTCACTCCTTCGTCTGTGACTGTGCAAATCGAGTACGATTAGGGAGTACCACAAGCACGGAAAGGACTGTATCGCGAGGTGTGCCTCACGAAAGTGTTCTTTCCCTCACGCTTTTTACCGCTGTAATGGCTGCTCTCCCCGATTCAGCGCAGAAAAATTGCTGTTCATATAAGCGTGTGACATTTGTCTTGGGATTACAGGCTAAACACAAGCTAATAGCCTTGATAGTTCGATAGGCCTCCCATTTGGTACAAGATTACTTTCAAGGTGTGGGATTGTCTCTCTCAGTGAAAAAATCCGGCTTCATTCTGTTTGCAGGTATAGGAAGACGTTATGCGAGGTTGAAGATAGAACTTGGTCACTTTTGCATTCGTCAGTGCAGTCACATGCTCTTTTTGGCCGTTATTATGGACTCATGTCTACAGTGGCGACGAGCTGTGGAGTCGATCGTCTCGTCTGTATCTTCGCGTCTGAATGTGATTCGCAGAATTGCAAGTGAGCAATGGGGAAACTACCCTTCCTCATTGGTCAGACTTCACGAAGCACTAGTGATTAGTCACACAATGTACCAGTTGCCTTTAATTTCCCCCTTGGTATCACAGCATGACCGTCTCAAAATTTTGCGCAGAAAAGGCCTAAGAATAGCCCTTGAAGTTCCGCAGGTGGCAGCGAACAATGCAGTTCTTCATGAGGCACTATCGAACCCTCTTAGTCTTTCCGCTTCACAAAGGCTACTAATTAAACTTTGCCACCTCCGAGAGACGGTATCTGCGTGAGCCCTTCTGCAGGGGCTCCGGAAGTGATCTGAGTCCCGAGCCTATTTGGCACTTAATACTCTTAACTCCCTAGGCCTTAATGTTAAAAGACAAAGCAAGTGGTTGAAACCGCCCTGGCCATTTGCGAGCCTCGACTGTTTGATCTATAATCCTGGGATGCGAGCTATGCGCAGTTCTCGTTCGGCTAGAACACGTTCTCTCGTACTCAAATATTTAGAGAGAGTATGCCCGCCATCTTCAAAATTTCGCTGATGGTTCTGTGGACAAGGCCAGAGGTGCAAGTTCAGCAGCTTTTCACATTCCTTGTTTGAATACGCCTTGTCTGTACGCTTTACTGGATTCGTGCCCTCCACAACGGCCGAAAGCGTTGCAATTGAGCCGGCTTTATGGAAGCTAGGGTCTTGTCAGGCTCAACATGCTCTTCTTCTGAAGGATTTAAAATCTGCCCTTCAAAGGTTAGAGTGCGAGTTCCCTACTGAAATCTTTTCTTTTCATTACATACGGTGCATAATCTGCACAGAAGATCCTTCTCCATACGATTCCAATTGGTACCTTCACATATAGGCACCATAGTCAACGAGGTGGCCGACAGTCTCGCCCATAAAGCGCTGCCAGGTAACCCATCAAGAAAAGCCGCTAAAGATGCCAAGAGGCTTTTCAGAGAAACGGTTCTCGACCACTTCAGAACCCTGAAAAGTTAACGCACCAAGTCATGCGTGACCAAAGGAATAAAAAGATCCCAAGCCACTTTACTAATCGCAAACGCACGGGTTTGGTTCGTACCCCTGCGTGCATGTACAAGACGAGTTTGGCATCGTCTCCGCTGTGTTCTGCATGTGGTTTATGCGGTTATTAGAACATTATCTTATGTGCTCTAGAGAGTACAACGGTTAAAGGTGTGTGGTGTTAGTTTCCCTGAAGAATACTCGATCCCCCTCACACATACTCAGCAATTCTTGAGAGAACCATGTTTGAGCGGGAAACTGTTCATGAACGCAGTTTTTTAATATAATGTTAAATTTCGCTATAACAATAAATATATCCGCAGATCACCCGACCGCTGTCTTGTATTTTTTTTTATCTCTTAGCGTTATTGCTAACGCCAAAAGCGTTCCTCATGGGTTTTTTATTGCAGTTTTAACTGTTAGATGCGGTCGTTGCAAACAATTTAAAAAAAGGATTTTGCTACATATTAGAATAATGGACACTTACCCTCCATATTTTCATAACAGTGACTTACAATTGTCCAATTTTCAAAATTTTTGCCTGAGAAAACAGGGCTTTGTTCGCTTCAAAATATTGTCTACCCGCACCGAAAACAGTCATGCAGAAAGGAGGCTTCATGCCTTCTTTTAAATTTCCTCCAGGACTCCATATGTGGACAGTAGGAGTTGACTATTGGCTGTTATTAGTGATGTGTTTGGACCACGTAGATCAATCGGGTCTACGGTATGTGACTGATTTGTGATACCTTATTTAGCGTTGAAGTGTAGCTACGGTGGAACAATTTCGGCAGAATCCGCAAGGCTAACCCCACCTGCAGCTTGAAACAGCCTCAAGCTCTTTAACCTACATCACTTAGTGTCCCAAGAAAAACGTGTGGCTCGCGGTGTTTCAAACACTCTAGATCTAGTACTAACGATCGATCGCGGAAGCTTATTATTCATAATAAAATGACGTGAATTTAAGGACCGCATATTTTTCGTGCAGTTTTACAGTTTCAAAACTATTAGACTTTACTATCGAGGCAATTAATATACAGTTAAAAATGACGTCCAAGTGTTCCTGCCTCAGTTTCTGTCTAAACTACACTGCCTTTCTGTGAGTTATAATTGGCTGCTGTTTACTAACGGGACCACGTAGCTAGCTAAAAAGTATGTTCCTCAGATGACCATCCGCGGCAATCACCAACAGCCGTGTTTCACGAACAGGCTGAAATTGTTACAAAAAAAAAAAAACTTTTTCGAGCAGCAAAACAAAATCCAAACACTGGCGCTTGGAACAGGCGTTATGCCGCCGTGGACGCATACTATATTTCTGCCCGTAGCGCTAACAGTCATTCTTTAATCTTGATGCGTATAGGATTGGGAAAGTTGGTGAGACATGTCTAAGGGAAGATTGGCGCAGCATCAGGTAACGAGGACAAGCACAAGGAGGTCAAGCGCGCGCTCTTTGATTCTGTATCCGCTCTAAGGTTCTACTTCCGTTTGTCAAGGCTATTTTCGGGGGCCTTTTACCGTTACCTTCGTTAAGCCATGGTGCATGGATATGCAAGATGTTGCATTCCGAATGGCGGAGGCAGGCTAGATTCTTCAGGCACTGCCTTCAAGCGACTATGACTCTTGTGTGTGTGTGGTCTCTCCTTATGTCCTGGTTACTTGAGGCTGCGCCATTCTTCCATTTAGTCTTGAATTACCCGAAATATTTACCAAAGGCGCCCCTTCCCCAAATTGTGTAAATAATTACACCGACGAACATTAATGCGTTTACTAGAGACCAGTGGCATAGATTGCGCTGAAATTTTTATTGTTGCGTTTTCATCCGTTTTCACTAATCAAGCTAGCGCGTCCAGTTCTTCACCTCCGACCACTGTACTTCCGCTTTATCCTATATGTTGTTCTCCTGTTATGGTACTTTCACTCTAATAGAAAATATGACGCTGTCGTGACCAGGTGGCACCAACGAAATTAATTCCAAAGTTTTAAAGAACAATAAGCACATCAAGGTTGAATAGTTTTCATCATTGTTCACGCAATTACTTACAACATGAAGCCTACTGGATGACTGGAAAGTGGGGAAGGTAGTTTGAGCGTACCAATCAGATGACAAGAAATCTCTCCTTAACTACCGCCCCATTTCTTTAACAAGCGTCCCGTGTAAAATCATATAACAAATCATTTACTCCCAAGTCATGAACATTTGGATGCTAACATGTCTTGTTCAACCTTCACAGCATGGTTTCCACAAGGACTTTGGTTAAACGTCCCGTTATGTAGAAAATCCAGCGTCGTCGGCGCTGTGAGAGAAAAATCCTCAGAGAAGCGACCAGAGGGGCCACCTAAGTCCCGTCACCTCGTTGTGTCATCAGAACCTGCCCGCCGTATTGTGAGCAAACTAACCACAATGGCAGGTGGCAGCTATGTCAAGGATTGGTCGCTCGGGAAGAGGAACCTGGGTCGCACAAGCGCCATTGGTGAAAGCAGCTGAAATCGCAGAACAGTGACAGATTGCTTAGCCTCTGCACTAATGTGCCAAGAGTGGTATGACGACTCCTATGGGGTCTATGAATGCAAAGTCGAGAATTATGAATTCCGCATCTGTCGGCATTCATCAACCAATTACGCTATCGCGTCATACACTTCGGGCGGAGCTTAGGTCTCCCGTGAAATTGTGTTGCGAAACGAAGCTCGCTGTTTTCGTTCATGGTCTGCATACTAATATTGATCGTAATGTCCAAACTGATGCTGTTTTTTTACGATGCAAATCCTTGGACATCCATACCTCAAGTACGTTTACTACTAAAAAAACGCCCTATTGTGCTCGCATGAATCAAGGAATTTTTAACAAACCTTTCCCAGTTTATTTTTGTTAACGAAAATTCTACCTCCTTGACTGCAACATCAGGCGTCCCGCAAGTCTCTGGCCTTGGTTCGCTGCTGTTTCTAATGCACTTTAATTTTTACCAACGCTACAAACATGTTAAGTTCGCATGCTCGCCTCTGTCGGACATTGACTAACGTAACTCGCCAAGCAGCTCTTCGAGATGATCTTAATCACCTTTATCAATGGTCCGACCAACTGCTCATGACACTAAATGCTGAAAAATGCAAACTTCTCTTCTTTTTACTCTCGCCACCGGCCTCTCGTATTTAACTACACTATTCTCAACTCTGCTGTTGAACTTGTACCATCCTATAAAATACTTCTGGCGTAACGTTATGCCAGTGATCTTTCCTGACGCACTCATAGCACTCACCGCCACGGTAGCTGAGTGGTTATGACGCTCGGCTGCTGGCCCGAAAGACGCCGGCTCGATCCCGGCCACAGCGGTCGAATTTTGATGGAGGCGAAATTCAAGAGGCCCGTGCACAATGCAATGTCAGTGCAGGTAGAAGAACCAAAGGTGGTCGAAATTTCCACACAGCAGCCTTTCCTTATACAGAATGCACGAGATATGGAGGCGAACCTTATTATAGGATCTTAGGTCTGAACTTCTATGCGAAAAACGTGCAGTGTCCACTAAACGATGCGCTATTATTTGTTTTGACGAGTAAGATGCAGAAGCGGTCTTTTATTTTGAGCTATCGATGATTCCTGACCACTTCACGCGCCAGAACTTAGCCTCATACGGCATTGCCGAAGTTTGCCTCCGCATTTCATGAACTTTTTCTCAGAACGATCCCTAAACGCAAAATAAAATTGCAGAGAATATGTTAGCTAAATCATGAAGGTCTCGTCACGGCACATATATGATGGTCAATAGCCACTAATCCGGAGAAAGCGCAGTCCAGTGTTTCTGTGCCACAACTCTTCCGATGAGGGGTTAGCTAGTGGTGCTATGTTAAGCCTAGGTCAGTCAAAATAATCACCGATGGCAGGAGCACGCCTGGGCCTTGCTGTATACCTTAATCTGATACAAGTAGTACTTAAAGCCTTATGCTATAGAGCAGCAATCACAAAATGCCGAGTAAATATTAACCACCTATATGTTGCTTATATTGCGTTTTTTTTCTCTCAGCACAATGTTTGCTCTTTTTACAGCTAGAGGGGTTGTCTAGGGATGAGAGACTCGGAGCACAACAAAATCAGGCCACGTTATAAAGCGGTTCATATGTGGATAGTGCCGTATTTTTTTTTTAGAGAAATAATTTTAGCCTGTTATTTTTCATACTCTGAAAAAATGAAAACTGAAAATTGCTTTATGGGGAAAGGAAATGGCGCAGTATCTGTCTCACATATCGGCCGACACATGAACCGCGCCGTAAGGGAAGGGTTAAAGGAGGGGCTAAGAGAAGAAAGGAAGAAAGAGGTGCCGTTGTGGAGGGCTCCGGAATACTCTGAATGCAGAATTTCATTTACAGCTCTCTGCACTAGTGCAAAGTTCGCTTCCGTTTCGTAGCAAAAGTATGGTAATAAGACAGCCTCGCAAATTATGTTGATTTTAAAGGCAGTATAGAGACATACTTGTGTGAAACCTCTGAGAGCCTGTCCACAGCCGTTCATGGTGAGGTCTGTCATGTAGAGAAGCGACACGCAGGTGAAGGTCAGAGAAGGAGTCAGGATAACGCCAGGCTCTAGGACAGCCAGTGTGGAGAACAAGATGATCGTGAGCTGCAAAACCATGGTGGCAACAGGGTAGTCTGTACTAAACAACCTTGAGCATAAAACCGGCACTCACTTAATAATCCCAGGGAGCCTTTTTTAAATTCTGCTATGGAGGCACTCACTCAACAGGATAGTGAAAGACAGGGCCAGTTTGGCTTGAGAATTGCAAATTGTACTGCTGAAGGTGCTCGGAAAAAGCAGCCGAAGCAGAGTGTTTAAAAAGCAGGTTGGGTATTCGCTGTCATTTGGTTACTAATGCGCTCCAAAGTGAAGGAAACGCGCAAGACAGAACACACATTAGTGACGGCCGTGCAATTTGGTTGTCTGCACCTCGTGTTGAATTCACGGGTGTGCAATGAGGAATGAAAGTCCGAAGGAGCTAGCATTTTTCTTGAATAGAAGTGGTATCGCAAATTCAAAAAATGGTTAGCATAGGGCTCCTTCTGATCACTACGGCAGCGTGAATGGTTAAAACATTGCGGCGCAAAATTTATTATATTGTTACGATGGTGGGAGCCACTATTCCACGCTAAGCGATTCGGCGAAGACACCTTACCGCAAGCTTTTAGGATATTTCCAGCTTTCGGCCAAAATTAGCTCTTTACTACTAAGTGTTGAGAATTGACCACATAACATCTGCATCCTAGATACTAATTATCTCTGCATGGTGCTTGTTGACGTCATTTTTTTAGTAGCCAGCGCTTTCCGGCCAAAACCTTTCGCGTTCTTGCTTGCAAGCTTTGTCAAAAAATTGGACGCGAATGTGTGACTTCCAGCTAGCGTCCAATAAATCCTCAGCTCTCATTTTCGGTCAAATAATGCATAAAAATAACAATAAATTTGCTGGATAAAAATCTTTTGCTTTTTTCTGAGCCCCCAGTTTATTCATAACCATTTTTGCTGTTTTTACATATAAGAAGTTAGTGCCCAAAATCGGCCAAACGATCACTGTTCCTAATTACCAACGCAGATGTTTTCAAATATTACAGCGCTAATAAAATTTTGATATTTGCGTTTGAACTTGGGCACATTGGCTAGCATGTAGTGAAAATTGGTATATTTTTCTTTGACTCGTTCATAATTTTTCGGCGTTAAAGGGCTCATGAAAACGAAATATCAAATATTTTTGTTTATAAGCACAAGCAAACTAACTTTGACTGTTGAAGTAACTCTTCGACAATTATACAAAACCGGCTCATAGCAGTCTGGGTGTCAAACAAAGTATCCCCGATGCAATAATTTTGGCTGCTTTTGAAGCAGCATCTTGCTCTCATTTCTTGTTAATTTTTGTCAAAGGTAATTTTAGCGGTTCATTTTGAGCAAAAAAATGTGATAGGATCGGCGCTATCAATAATATTAAGCTAATGGAACATCAGTGGAAATGCACTAAAGCTGATTGATGTGAAAGAAACGTGTATTGAACTTCACTGCAGTGCGGCGTAATGGTTCCTTCTCGGTTCCATACGAGCAACTGAGTATAATACACAGAGCTCAGAGCCAGGCAGGAACCTCTGAAATAAACCGTGCATTGGTAAAGAGAAGTAAAGTGGTGCATTATGCGTAATAATTTATCAAGGATGGGTTCAGTTAAAGCCAGGACACGACGGTAGTAGACACCTTTAGACTGCCCATTATTTCGTCACCCTCAGAATATCTCCGCCATCTTCTCATTAAAATCTACAGTTACATTATTTACTGAAAATATTCGTAACAGCATTGCAAGAGTTTTCGTAATTCTGTGCATTTGGATCCAAGGCGCCATAAGATCAGACAGGTGGGGCAAAATCATATCTGAGGAAGCTCAGAACTAGGTTCCGGCTGGTAAAATAAATGAAATCGCAAATAAACTGCCGTGTATACATATGTTTAGGGTAATATGCATTGACATCAGAATAAATAGCAAAAATGAAGCGTTTACATGAGAGCGGCAACTCTGTGGCTCAGTTTGTCGCGTTGGGCAAGAAGAAAAACTGAAGGGCAACTTGCATCGCTACTCTTAATCTACGTCAATGCATTAATCAAAGCACAGTACGAAAATGAGGGGCTCGCTGTGTCATACATACGAGGAAAACAGTCACCAATACCGACTATAGTATCAGGGAATCAATATATTTTCTATATTGTGATTTTGATGAATGAGAAATCATTATTATGAATTATGCTATGGATGAAATATATTTGAGTTGAAAGTGAAAGTTAAAAAATATTTCCCATCTTAATTGTGACCCTTTTAAATAAACAGGAGATTTCATATTTGTTAAAGTGTATGTGACGCACCACTGAGCTTGTGGACGAGTAGACGCATTCCAAAACGGCGTCGAGCAGGTTCACATGGAAGAGCCATTTGATCTCGATGTCTCTAAACCGACGGACGTTCTCCTGCAGGGCGTCTTCCCAAGCGTACATCTTGACTACGCGTATCGTGGACAAGAAATCTGTAGTAGCCTTGAGGCGTTCGTCGCGGGCCCGAGTTGTATTTTTCTGTAAGCATACGCCTTTGGTGAACATACGCCTGCAAGCACCTCATTTTTCGCATTCATTCTTACTGGTATTTAAATTCTGTGTGAGATTAGCTATCTACAGATAGTATTACGTAATACAGCTCCGCTATACTCTAAAAACACTAGTTCGAGGTTTAATTTTGTTAGTCGTCAGCAAGTCGCTAATGCACCGAAAGCTATAATGAAGTACAAAAAAAAAACAGTAACGCTTCAGTATTAGCCCTTAAGTGTGTATATTTAGAAAACCTAATTCATGTTGTAGACACTTAAGAAACAAATTTCAGTCATTTCCCAACGGCAACTATTTAGCCCCCACTACGCACTAGGAGAGTGAGCGTGCATTTATTGAGTTTACACAGAATTTTTTTTATACTAGCAGCCGTCATATAACTATTTGTCCATACCAAGGTGGCAGATTGCACAAAAAGCGATACAAAACTGCATCCACGCCAAATAACCATTGCGATTAAACACTGGGCGTGGACGCGATCTTGACAGGGGCGAGCACAATAATTGCTGGAATCTCGTACAGTTTATGAAAAAATTAACTGCCAAACCAGCGGCATCGGAGACGGAACCAATAAAATTTCATTGTTGCCCCATCATTTCCGCATTTGCGACTTTACTATGGTAGCCAGTGAAATGGAGGACGCGCTGCGTAAACGGCCCGCTTAGAAATGTGTTAACCGTGGCGCACCATACAGACACCGTTTTTACGCGAGAGCAGCCTAGCGCTGGATTTCAAGTCTAGGAGGGCTTGCGCTTCGGTTCTTGGTCAGTGCCCTCAGAACGTGTCAAAACTGTTGAGGACTAAACTGTTCACAACAACGACTTTAAAAAGTTGTCCAACAAAAGTGATCGTATGTGAGACAAACAGGCTGCGCCGTCTTTGATCGCCTGTCAGAATATGCCGCTTCACTGCCGTCAGTTTCAGGAAGCACATTGGATATGGATGCGCCAAAATCTGCATTCGCCCCAAAATTTGAGCAGAGCAAGACTCTTCGGAGGCAGAATCAGCAGCGCGTTCATGATCAGTGTGGTTTCTATATGTGGTAGTCAAGACAGGTCCCGTACATGCGAGCACCACGCTTCTGCCTTTCACGACAAAAAAATTGTCTTGTATAGTGACAGGTGGAGTTAATAGTAGTATGTTATCCTGGTTTTACGTTAGCACTTTCTTTTCACTGAGCTATTATCCTTATGCTAGTTACCGTAATTAGTAATACCATAGATAGTGATCGGTGTGTCATTCGATTTTGCAGTCACGTTTTTATATATATGTTACACAATAAATTGATGTACCGACTAGCCTGCAGATTTTTCATTTTTCTTTCAAAGAAAAACTCCTCTTCGGAATTTCATACATGGTAGATTTGCAGTTGGAACTTGACCAGCAATAGAATTTAAACATTTGATTCCAACTTGTAAAAAGCTCAATATTTTGATTCCATAGAAAAATACTACCCAACTGTATTGCTGAGCCCTAAAATCATATTATACTTTCCGTTCAAAAAAAAAAAGAGAAATATTTTTAGTATTCGTCTAAAGGTACGCACAAAGGCTTTCATTTATTATTCTTTCTTTCATTTCACGATCAGAAAAACCTAAATTAGACATTTTCTTGAGTTCATTCTTGCGCAGAAAAATTTAGAACCATGAAGAAAACATCGAATAACGTGTTTCAAAAAAAAAATTCTGACTTGCTGTAAGCATACTTTTGAAAAGTTTTAATAAATGTCACTGGCAGGGCTCACCCAGGTCCGGTTTTGATAGAAAGTGCAGAGAACAGGGAGGCTCAGGACCACAACTGTCCAAGCGACGCAGCAGAGCGTTGGTTTCAGGCCGGCGCGTACACCGAGCATCCAAAAGACGAATGGGAGAAAGATGGCTCCGAAAAGGGGCACGGGAATAGCGAAGGAGCTGTAGGCTACCTGCCAGCAGTCCACGCTTAACAGCGAAGTTATCTGTGCCGCCGTGTAGCGCGCCCTGGTGAGGGCCGACATCGTCGTGACCTGGAACAGCAGCATTGTTAAACGTATGCATGCGCTTAATGATGGCCATGTGGGCAGACTGCAAACTGAACAAGTTGCACCCTTTCTGATAATAAACTATTCAATCACGCAGACTACAAAAAGCATTACTACCTTTTGAAAGACAACTCCCTGAAGCAGGGAACGGATTCTGCTGCCGAACGAGTTCACCAGGTCACCGAAGTAGCATGACAGCAAAAGTTCACACGTTGCCGTGGCTGCAAACAGGAGGACTGCCACCGTCATGCTGGCTTCGCTGCAGCTGTTTAGCAGTAGCCTACAACACGAGATAAAAGAAAAAGGTTTTTTATTAGAACGTTTTTCGTCCCCTTCTTTTCAACGTCATAAAAACGCTTCTCGAAGGATTGTTAAATGGTCATAAGTTCGAAACTAGAACCTCTTTTAGGTAAATATTTAGAGCGGTATATCCACAAGGCGCATTTTCCAATTTCGAGATTACATACGTGCGTGCTACGTACAGTCTTTGCCAAAAGTAACCAGGTGGACGGTTCACTTCTCAGTCATATATTGACTTTTATTCATTGCTTTGTTATAGAGGTAACAAACTCGCAATAAAGCAGGAGCAAAAGAACTAGCCTGAAAGGGGTTCCTACCCTATCAAGCAGTAACAGCAGACAAGATACAATTTCACACAATACTTGCAAGCATATACCATACATCTTGTACAGACAGCAAACGATGAAACTGAACACAACATGAAACTGTAAAAATACTAAAAAAGGTACAAATTACTTCTGATACACATAGCACACGCTCAAACAGAATGATAAATTATTGTATTCTATCAAAGCAACATAAGGAGAAATTGTAAAGTTAAGTATTCGTTCTTTCACTACCCAGAAGGAATTTTTCTAGTGACTTCATTGAAATACGTGCCCTGAAATCAATCGCGTTTCCTAGGTTATTTAAAAATAGGGGGAATTGGTAGTATACGTGTTGCGTGTCATAGTTTGTACTAGTTTGAAGCTCTTATGCCAGCCCTCAAGCTCTAAATATCTGCATTGTAAAGAAAACCCTTTTCTTTACCTTCCGAGATCTTTCTGACCTTTAAAGAAGCCGTAAGGGCTGCACTATTGAAATTAGAAGCAAACAATTCAGGCTGGTTACTTTTGGCAAACGCTGTACCTACATACGACTAGGTACGTACGTACATACCATACCATAAAGCAGGCTTCCGGGGCGTAGTTACGTACATCCCTGAAGCCTACTTTCCGGCAGGCGTCGCACCTGCCCACCGGGGTGTAGGCAACGTGCAAGGTATGTGCAGCTGGCTGGCCTTCACCTGGATGAAGGCTTTTAGGCCTTTACCTAGGCCATCCAGTGGCCTCTAGAGTAAAGTCTCTTAGGGTGAAGCCTTTATGGTAACTGCCTTTCTGGTTAAGGCCTTTAGGTAGAAGGTATTTATGGTAAAGGCCTTTAGGTCAAATTTCGCTACCATCTAAGGACCTATGTGCCCACCCTAACTAGTACTGCCGAACGGTATTCCGCGTTTAGCCACGGTAGACTGTCTGCGGATTTTCAGGCCTGAATCAGTGAATTTAATGAAGTAAAAAAAAACACAGTTAACGCCCACATGCGATCGTCCACATGCCTGCCGTATTGTTCCTAAATGTTCGTTAGGTATATATGCGTCCGCACCTTCTGTAAAAAATTCACCTCGTGCTCAACTACCATAGGAAACCCCAAGAGTTGATCAATTTCTCCTCGTCCTGACATTTATGCTCGCTTTCACAGCTTCAAAAATTAGACGAGCAATTGTCCGAGTGGAGCGGGAGTCCACAGATCGAGCCCCAGGCTTCTAGAAATAAACATTTGTTCAGCTATCACGATGCACTGAAAACATGCACCTCAAGGGCAAGGGAGTAATTGCTGATTAGCACCCACCCTATTGCAGCCGTGAGGCTACAGAGGAAAGATTTCCTTTAGCTTTCTTTTGCAGCCGCATGGCTGCACCTGCAAGAATGCCAATGAATAATTACTCCCTTATTACAAATCTACTCCCATTGGGGCATTCTTTTAAATATTTGTCCAACAGTACTCTCACTTCGAGTTAATGATCTTTTCATTCTCGCCCTACCATACCCTGGCCGTACCAGTTAGCTCAGTTATTAGAGCGACTGCTCTGGTGAAGCGGTGGTTCTGAGTTCGAACCCCGGAGCAGGAAGAATTTTTCTTCAACTACGAAGCTTCTGTGGTAGCTATGTCACTTTCGTTTGCAGCCGTATAACTGCGCTTAGGTAGCGGAGTCATATAGGTCAACCTACCAAATTTTAGCACAAACCGCGTGCAATCCGTAAAACCAGTGCAGCGCAACTGGACAACTGCATGAACGGCAGAATGCCACCTGACTGCTACAGCTATCATGCGCTCCCTTCTTTGACCATCAGGATGACAAAAATCTGATGCCTAGGGACATCAATTCATTGCGGGAGAAAAGTACACCTGCAGGTGCATCTATTTATATATTTATTCATCCCCCATTAAACACGGTAAAAAGGATAACGCTATCAGATAGAAATAATAAGCAAACGACATTTCGTAAGCGACGCTACACCGATTGAATAGGCTGTGGTGGCTTTAACGAATTGAAAAAATATACAAGCCGAAGATGAAAGCAAGTTCATGACCAAAGAACTTAGTATGCGAAGTGCCATTATTTCCATAATTACTTAAATTAGTTCTGTTCCAAATGACACGGCACGTTATGAAAGGAAAATAAATATTACTTACTCCAGAGCAGGGATTCTTGCGAAAATGGACGCGTAGTAGGCCACCAAGCACAATGCAAGGCGCAGGGCATCCACCCACAACACTTTGAAAGCCATGCTCATAAGAGTAACCATGCGTCCATGCCGACTTTTACTAGAAGGAAGAAAAAATTCACTGCCGATTATTTGCCTTTATTGCGGAGGTGAATACGTTGGCGAGTGGGCCACGATTTTGTGAGCGCATTTACTTGAAGCGCCCTGTTTGTGCCGTCATGCAAGGTGGCGCGTGCGCCAGGAATTTGCGGTGTCCTTTGTTTATGGTTGCGCCAACTAGTAACACAACGGTGAAAAGCTGGCAGTGTTACCCACGGGGAGGATTAATAGTACTTTATTGCGCCAAATAGAATAAATGTGTACAAATTACCGGCCTGACAAAGCCTCATCGGGCTCGAGCGGCACACCCCGACAGGCAGCGGAACTGCGCGTAGATATCGTTACGCGGTGGCAAGCGAAATAACTGGACAGCATGATGACTAAAAGAGATGTGGTTTAATGGCCGGCGAGCAGCGCGAGCGCCCGGCTTCGCGCACTGCCTGCTTTGTTGTTGTCGTCTTCGTAGCACAATTTGGGGCCACCGAGCAATCTTCTCTATCGAAGACTTATATTCTGAACGATAAGGTGACAATGAGCACTGTCAGAAAAAGATAGAGGATATAAAGACTGCCGCCTCGACGATTGAGCTGATATGAAGGACGCCTGTCTCGGAGCTTCCGGTTCCATGGTCGCCGTGGTCCGGAGGGCGAGCACCACGGACGCGCCGGACGGCTTGGCCAGGGCTGCTGACTCGGTTCGTGTGGTTGTCTTGAAGATCAGGAATTTTGTCTTATGGCTTTGGCTATGGATGGGGAAGAGGAGAGTGGCTGGTTGCACCCGATCACGTCGAGCTGGGGTGTGCTGGGCAGCGGAGTCTGGGCGCCCTCCAAGCGGCGAGCGACGACCAAGGCGAGAAGCAGCGTGGCTCTATGGCAAGCATTAAGAGTAAAGGTACCCCCCCCCCTCCCCCGACCCGGAGATGCTACGTGGTGGTAAGTGAATGAACTGGTCTTCACGATGACAGAATGAGATGTGCTTTAATGGCCCGCGGGCCTAGCGCGAGCGCTCCGCCCAGCCCAATCCCCACTTCGTTGTTGCTTCTTTGTAGCAATGTGCACAAGACATGACTGAATATAACAAGCATGGCAAAACATCACATATGTTCATATGATCACATCACATAAAGCATCCCATGAAAACACAGAAAACAAATATGTTCAGTACCAAGCTAAGCTACTCTGAGATAAACGTGCATTAGAGAACCTAGAAGTCATACGGCACTCCCCAGTGTCAAAGCAACGGGGATACAGTAATACAGTCTCTTCCAACAACCTTGTCAAATTAACAAACTAGAATTACAAGTGAGTGTAATTCGCTTTGCACTCATGAATACCGATGACATTGTAAAGTATGCAAGATAATTCTGAAATCTAAACACTAACACTTTATATTTTAGAGTTAAGCATTGTGCAAAAAGAATCAGCCTATTTTTTACCACTGCATACCTCTCTAGTTTATTTTTAGTTTTTGCACGTAGGACACTTGAAGATAACCTAATAAATTAAAGTGGGACGTAGCAATATCTCCCTTTCCATCTCCTGTGGACTGTCGGGGTGTGAATTAAGATTCCTTTGATACAAGAGACCGTGTGGAAACATACGGTGTCCTGTAGTTAGTAAACCAAAGTTATTTTAAGACAATATTTTCAATCGAAAGGTGGCAAAAGTCTAGCAAATGAAATATCTTGACAACACTGAAATTACAATCAAGACCTAAATTATAGCCAAACTTCTTTTGCCCCGAACGTACGATACAGATATTCCAATTTTTTCTGAAAACTGAAATGTGGTCGTTAACCTTTCTACCATGTTGCAATATACTACTACCAAGAACATTTACATTTATTTTCGGACTTAAAGCGACAAGTAGAGCCTAGTATAGTGGAGTACACATCAGTTTGCTCAGAGCCTGATACAAACATTACATATGATCTTTCCAAGTCGAGAGTTCGACGAAAACTCGTCTGGTCGGGGAAAAACATGTTGACGAAGAAGAAGGAGCGCCGACCAAAGAAAACAAAAACAAAAACAGACGTTTCGGCTCCCGTAGGGGATCCTTGTTCACATTGAAATGAAGCAAGCGGCTCAGTGGCATTACATATGCTTGAAAAGAGGGCGCAGGGAGCGTGCGTAGATTAGGTTAAGATTTCCATCGTTGCGGTTGAGGGTGTGACTAGTAGTTTGGATGATTAATGATTCCAAGTGCAGGCGAGGGTATAGCTTCTTTTCCGTTGAAAGCACGTGTGCCCGACCCCAGTCGATGTCATGGCCTGTAGATACGGCGTGCTCGGCGAGAGCATTTGAATCCACTTTTTTGTTACGTACATCGTTACCATGTACTTTTAGCCGCCTCTCGAAATTTCCGGTTTCGCCAATGTATGCGTAGTCACAGTCGGAACAAGGAACTTTGTACACTACGCCTGGATATTTTTCTTTGGGAAGGGGGTCTTTGACATTTACCAACGCATGGCGCAGTTTTCTTGTCGGAACGTGGGCGATATGAACACCAAAGGTGCGCATGATGCGTGCTAAAGCCTCGCTTAGTCCGGGAGCATAGGGCACGGCAGCACGTTTCAAGGGTGACAGAGGAGTATCGCTTGCTGGGCGACATAACTGTTTTTCCACAGATTGCACAAATGAGGTCGGGTAGTTGTTGCTTGAGAGTTCTTGTCGTACAGTTTGAAAATCAATGGTCTGGTCTTCAAGGGAGCTGCAGATGCGTTGCGATCGTTTGAACAAGGACATAGCGACTGATTTCTTCTGTGTAGCAGGGTGAACCGAATTAAAGTTAAGGTATCTTCCGGTGTGGGTCGGTTTTCTATAAACGCTGAAACTGTGCTTACTGCTGTCCCGCCTTATCAATACATCCAGAAAGGGCAACGCACCATTCGCTTCTTCTTCGGTAGTGAAGTCTATTGCTCGTTCTATAGAATTCAAATGGTGCGAGAAGGCGGCTAAGTCAGAATTACGAATCAGGCAAAAGCAGTCGTCAACATATCTCAGGAAAATTCTAGGAGGTGATGCAAACGTTTCAAGGGCACGGCGCTCGACGGATTCCATACAGAGGTTAGCGACGGTCACTGATATAGAGGCACCCATTGGTGTGCCCTGAAGTTGACGGTAAACCTTGGCCTCAATTTCAACACTGGACCTACTCTTACCCCAAAAAACTTGTGTGTGCTGTGGAAAACGCGGTGAATCAGGTGGAAGCGTCGCGCCGCGATGAAGCAAGGACTCGCGCAGTCAGCGTCCTCTCCAAGTATCGCCCAGGACAACACCTGTCCCCTCTTACCACAGAACAGCAAAAAGCCGTGAAGAGCCTGCGAGACAACAAAGATCTCGCTATACTCCCCGCTGATAAAGGAAACAGCACAGTTCTCTTGAACCGAACTGACTACATAAGCAGAATGGAAAGCCTCCTGGAAGATGAAAGCACCTACTCCCGTCTTGACAAGGACCCAACCTCGAAAGTTCAGCGCGACTTGCAGAAACTTCTTTCAGACGTCTTTCGTTTCGTTCCCCCGACCTACAAGCCACTCTACTTCACTCTGCTGTGCACCAACGGCTCAGCCCCTGCTCTCTACGGTCTACCGAAGGTGCACAAACCTAGTATGCCCATGCGCCCCATCGTAGACTACAGTCGGTCCCCTCTTCACAGTCTATCCAGCTACCTCCATCGTATCCTCTCCCCTCTTGTCGGCCTTGGCTCAACGCACGTTCGCAACTCGACTGATTTCATCAAGAAGGTAAGCGACATAGCACCGGACGCTGACGAGCTCATGGTCTCGTTTGACGTCAAGTCGCTTTTCACATGCGTTCCTGTCGACCTGGCCGTACAAGTTTGCTCTGCTGCTCTAGAAGCTGACAAGTCTCTACCTAAACGAACCCCCATTGAAGTTCTGGATCTCCGTAGACTCCTGCAGTTCTGCCTGGATAATACTTATTTCGTCTTCCAAGGACGCTTTTACCGTCAACTTCAGGGTACACCAATGGGTGCCTCTATATCAGTGACCGTCGCTAACCTCTGTATGGAATCCGTCGAGCGCCGTGCCCTTGAAACGTTTGCATCACCTCCTAGAATTTTCCTGAGATATGTTGACGACTGCTTTTGCCTGATTCGTAATTCTGACTTAGCCGCCTTCTCGCACCATTTGAATTCTATAGAACGAGCAATAGACTTCACTACCGAAGAAGAAGCGAATGGTGCGTTGCCCTTTCTGGATGTATTGATAAGGCGGGACAGCAGTAAGCACAGTTTCAGCGTTTATAGAAAACCGACCCACACCGGAAGATACCTTAACTTTAATTCGGTTCACCCTGCTACACAGAAGAAATCAGTCGCTATGTCCTTGTTCAAACGATCGCAACGCATCTGCAGCTCCCTTGAAGACCAGACCATTGATTTTCAAACTGTACGACAAGAACTTTGAAGCAACAACTACCCGACCTCATTTGTGCAATCTGTGGAAAAACGGTTATGTCGCCCAGCAAGCGATACTCCTCTGTCACATTTGAAACGTGCTGCCGTGCCCTATGCTCCCGGACTAAGCGAGGCTTTAGCACGCATCATGCGCACCTTTGGTGTTCATATCGCCCACGTTCCGACAAGAAAACTGCGCCATGCGTTGGTAAATGTCAAAGACCCCCTTCCCAAAGAAAAATATCCAGGCGTAGTGTACAAGGTTTCTTGTTCCGACTGTGACTACGCATACATTGGCGAAACCGGAAATTTCGAGAGGCGGCTAAAAGAACATAGTAACGATGTACGTAACAAAAAAGTGGATTCAAATGCTATCGCCGAGCACGCAGTATCTACAGGCCATGACATCGACTGGGGTCGGGCACATGTGCTTTCAACGGAAAAGAAGCTATACCCTCGCCTGCACTTGGAATCATTAATCATCCAAACTACTAGTCACACCCTCAACCGCAACGATGGAAATCTTAACCCAATCTACGCACGCTCCCTGCGCCCTCTTTTCAAGCATATGTAATGCCACTGAGCTGCTTGCTTCATTTCAATGTGAACAAGGCTCCCGTACGGGAGCCGAAACGTCTGTTTTTGTTTTTGTTTTTTTTTGGTCGGCGCTCCTTCTTCGTCAACATGATCTTTCCAAGAAAGGCCACTCTCAAAGTATAGGTCCATACATTTTACACTGGTTACAAAATTCAGAGATTCACGTGGAGATTGACAACAATCAGGCCCATGCAACAAAAGCCGCGGATTAAGGTCGACTTTTTTCTACGGTCTGAGGAAGAAAATAAACTGAGTCTTGAAAGTACTAGAACCAGTCGATAGGCAGTGTTGCTACAGCTTGAAGAGAATAAAGCGCACCTGATTAATTTGGCGACTTGGCTACAGGACGGTATAGTCAGCGTATCGACACAAGCCCACAGACTCAGCACTGACAAGGCATATGACATAAATGTTAAAAAAAGTACTGACTACAGAGCTTTGAGGAATGGCAGCTTAGATTAGCAGAAATAAATCCTGGCGAAACCAATCGCAACGTAATGCGCTCTCCACTGTAAAAATTTAAAAGAGAAGCTCCACGAAAGGCCAACATGAACGCAGAAGAAAACATTTGACATAGGTCTCTCTGGCTTTGAAAGGAATTCAATTTAATTTAAAGAATACGCTAGCAAAAAATGATGAAACCATGACGTTTCAAAACCTAATGGGTTCTTGCAGCAAACAGCAAACTTAAATACACGCTGTCAAAGGTCTTGTTGAACTACAGAAACAGTGCACACGTAACCTAGCTACATACAAATTTTCTATTTTACGTTTTAGAAAAATCTTCCTGTCACATTTCAGTCTCTCTAACTAGCACAAAATTATAATGACATGGTTAAAGATTGTAAGGGGCAAATATTGTCAATATTAGATGTTTGTGTTTTTTCTATTATCTGCATCAAACAAGACAATACTTAAATAGGACGATAGCGATCTGGTGTTAGTCACCGGCAAGCGAAATTGATGTTCTCTCGCCTGAACGATCTTTTCTGTGGTCCTCACTTTTTGCTACGAATGCATAACGCCATCCTGTGTTGTTGTCAAAGGCAGATTTACGGGCATCAAACAATACAAGACTTAAATAGGACCACAGCGAAGTGGTGTAAGTCACCGGCAAGCGAAACTGACGCTCTCTCGCCTGGACGACCTTTTTTTTCTGCTCCTCGCTTTTTGTGACGAACGCCAGATGCCACCGAGTTTTGTTTGCAATGGCAGATGTTTTATTTATTACCTGAATCAAACAACACAAGACTTAAACAGGGCGATAGCGAAGTGGTGTAGGTCACAGGCAAGCGAAACTGATGTTCTCGCGCTTGGATGACTTTTTTTCTCCTCCTCGCAAGTCTTGGTGTGGAGACCGATCCGTTTGCGCGCTCTGAAAAGCTTCGCCGTTCGTTATCATCAAGTACAGCAGCAGGCTGCCAATGCCTACTTCTGAGCAAACGCTTCTCCCCTCTCTGTTCAAATAAAACTGTCCTTTGCCAGCTGCGCCCAATGTGCCCGCGCAAACTTCTCAATCTCATCCGCCCACTTAACTTTCTGCCGCACCTGGCTATGCTTGCCTTCTTTTGGAATGCTGGAATGTACTCCGTTGCCCTTAAAGACAAGCTGTTATTTTGCCTTCGCATTACATGCCCTGCCCAAGCCCATTTCATCCTCTTAATTTTGATTAGGATATCATTCCTCTGGTTTTGTTCCCTCCCCCACTCCCTCTGCTTCCGGTCTCTTAATGTCACAACTACAATTTTTCCTTCCATGGCACGTTGCGTTGTGCGTAACTTAAGCTGTACACTTTTCGTTAGTCTCCACGTTTCTGCCACATAGGTGAGTACCGGTATGATACAACAGTTGTATACTTGTCTTTCGAGGATATCGGTAAACTGCCATTCAGGATCTGAGGGAACCTGCCATTGCGCTTTACCCCATTCTTATGGGGTGCAACCACTTAGTTCTAGATTAACGCCAGTGCCTTATCTGCTCAGAGGTTGGGTATGGCTATCATTCAGGCGTCTGTTCTGTCCTGACCAAAACTGCCTACAATGCAATGATAGAGACTGCTAAAAAGAGCTGAAGGTATAAAACGTGTAATTTCAGCTTTACGAGTTTTCGAAAAAGTAATAAAGCAGGCGCATAATGAGCAGCCTTTGGCTGAAAAAATGCTAATAGGAATCAAGGAAAAGCTATGTGAACTACCGGATATCAACCAGAAGCTGAACGGCCTCTTCCATGTCCAAGAAGCTGTGGAAAGTATGGAAAAATCTGTCCAGCATCTTTCAGATCAGTGCGATCAAGTGCTAGCCAAAATGAAGCACCAGTTAACTGAAATTGCTGCTTTTAAGAAAAGACTTGGAAAGGTTGAGTCAGAGAGAAATCATCAGAAGGTCGGGGAACTGCGACAACAAATAAGCAGTGTGGAACAATACAGTTGAAGGAAAAATTTGGAAGTTCATGAACTTACTCAAGACGAAAATGAAAACCTTTTCCAGAAAAATCAATGCTATTGCACAGAACTTGGAGCTGGATCAGTTGGATGATCACGACGAAGAAGGCCTTCATAGGCCTGCTAAACGTGCCACAACTCCGGCAGTTCTGATTTATTTACGTGTACTGAAGGGCCAATCGATGGCAAAGTAAGTTATGAGATAACGTAAGTCTACAGCTACTTTTTTTATAATTTGCAAGCGCAGAACAAAAAAACCGATGTGGATGAGAGGAAAAGTGCTGCAGAAAAGCAGCATGAATATGCTTGGCGTAATAATGGAAAGCTTTTGTGCGCAAGTGCCACGGTGAACCGCTAATACGGATTGCATGTGATGCTGACTTGGAAGAAATATCTGAACCAGCGCCGCTTTTCTGCGTCATGCTCATCTGTTTTATTTGTCGTTTTTTCCATGGCACCACACACTAGTCCGCTTTGCTGCAATGCATTATCTTCAAATTTTGCTGTGCGCAGTTCTCGTGTTCACGAAAATGACAGGATGCCAGTTTTTTTATCTCAATATACGAATCCCTAAAAATAAACAGTTTGAACTACAGATGGCCGTGGGTTCCCTGATCGTATATTTGATCTACTAGCCAACAACGAAACATGGGTCGCAATTAAAAATGATGCTGTATTCTGTCCTGGGTACAAATTTGAAGAAATGTTCCAAGAAAACCCTAGAGGATTGGGCGTTGCATTGTATTCGAAAGAAAACCTTGAGTATGAAGTTTTGCCGAACTTTTCTCATGTTCACATCCATTACGAATCACTGCTAAAATGGCGAGAACTGGGCCTAGTAGGTGGTTCATGGCGGTTCTGTGAGCTTAACTTTTCACAGGACGAGATGAAGACACAGCAGGTCAGAGCGGTCTGTGCTGTTGTGTCTTCATCTCGTCCTGTGAAAACTTAAGCACGCTGGACCACCATTACGAATCAATTGCTGTGAAATGCCTTGGACCGTTGGTGGCTTGCATATATAGGCCCTCATCTCGTGAAAAGGTCGACTGTATTCAGTTTATGGGCGGTTTTCTTGAATATATCTAGTTTTGGCTGCGGAGTTCAATACTGTTAGCAAGGTGAGAAGTGGGGCTGGTTGGCGCATGATCTTGTGGCAGGAACAGCGCAGCAAGAGACACAGAAGGGACGCTAAACTTTCGAGGCGCTCACATATGCTGGCGGTACGAACCACGAAGCAAGAAGGGACTGCTCCCCTACACATCTGCGGATTCCAAGATCATCAAGCAGGGAATAGCAAAAGCAGCAATGAGAGCCGCATTGACGAGATTCTGTAATCAAGAAGTTGAAGGCCGTTTTGATGCCCACGACCATCGGCTGATAGCAGCAGGTTACATGACGAGTCGGCTATCCAGTGTCGCAGAAGGGTTTCTGCAAGCACTCAGAGGCATGCAGTACATCACAACCACATCAGAAGAAAGGAAGCCGTACGCGGTCATTCCTTACAGTCTTGACATTTACCACTACCTAAAAAAGGTGGGCGCAAGCGCTGGCATTAAAGTGCTCATGTCAGCACCCAACATGTTAAGAAGTTTAGGAGAGTGAGTTGACGGGCTAGTTGGTATTGCATGGTGTAGGAACAGCGCTAAGAACAGAACAGAAGTCAAACATGGAAGCACAGGGACAGCGCCCGTCCCTGTGCTTCCATGTTTGACTTCTGTCCTGTTCTTAGCGTTGTTCCTACACCATGTTAAGAAGCCTGTGCGCAAAAGTTAACAGTGAACAAAGAAAAAATCAATGTAAGAAAAATCATAGGACGAAACGTGTGAATTGAGTGAAGAGCGTTCTGTATGAAATACCTCTGTCATGCGGACGCACCTACATTGGTCAAACTGGGCGCTGTTTTAATGAATGGCTTCAAGAGCACACAAGATTCCTAAGGGCGCCATGAGCAGTGAATTAGCATAACATTGCAGAGAGCATGGAAGTGCTCCGCAGCTTTTAAACACAAAGGTCATCGAGTCATATTGCCACGAATATTTGCAATGTTTGTTCGTTTTTCAAATCTGCTCCACACCACCTTATCGCTTTCTTTTTTACGCAAGACGCGACTAGATTTATCTCGATTGATCGCAGCCAGGCAGAGCTGTTTCTACGTTGTTCCGGAATGTTCTAATAACTTTTCACGATTTATCTCGAAAGTGCGCTATCAGCTTTAAATTGAGCACGGCCGACAGCGGCGGGCATTCTGTTCGACGACCGCCGAGCACGCTTGTCGCTTCGCCGCCGCCGAGTGATTCAGTCCATTTTGGGTGCAAGTCAGCCCAATAAACAGTTTTCTTTTAGAAGACCCTTTCGTCCGTCTTCATCGCTGCTTCGACTGCCGTCACCACTACGTGACAATATTTTGATCAACGGACCAGGCAGATTAAGAAGCCTTCAACATCCGAAAAAAAGAGCGACGTATGCGTTAGCATTCCTTCAATAGCGCTTCGTGACATCGAAATTGATTATCTGTGTGCGTTGTCCTAACCTTTTTACCACGTGCACATCTTATGTGTTTCTTGCTTATGTCTTTTCTTTCTGCCCGAGCGAGATGTGTATATATTCGACGAACGTGCATTAGAAATCTGGTTGTCAGCGTCGTGTCCCGCCTGTCCCTTCTTTGTCTCGTGCTGCGCTGTTCCTGGCACAAGACTTCAATTCTGATCTGTTGAGAGAGAGCTGGGCTATTGAGGCCATTCATGCATTTACTTGCGCTAACATTATTCAGTCACCAGCTATGCAATAACCCTCAGAAGTGAAACGTTTATAGATCTGTGCGTTGCAAATTATGAGTTATGTAGTGTTCTATCGGGTATGCTATCATTCGATTTAAGCGACCACCTACCAAAAGGAAAATAAAAAAACGAAAAAATTGCAAGCTGAACAATTAGTGTATAGAAGTTGTAATCAAGATAATCTGGCTACGTTTAGATCTGTGATGTGTGATGTAAAGCATTGTCTGAAACTATGTTCACAATGAGTTGAATCCAAGTTTGACATATCTTCCTCAAGCTAATGAAAGGAAAATATGATGCTGCATTTCTGTTGACAGAGAGAAAAGGTTTCAAATACATATTAATGTTGCTTTCTAAATAACAATTCTGTCTAACTTGCCACTACTTATAAATACCTCGGGACTCACTTGCAATCAGACTTAACATGGCATCATCATAATAATTTGACTTAGTCTCCACTGATTGCTCTCTGGGTATTCTAAAGCGTTACCGCAAACATTCTCACCGCATATGAAGAAGCTTGCCAACATCAGACTCAGTCGCCTGAAAACCGAATATGCATCATCCATTTGGAATCCTGACCAAGCCTGGGTCATAGCGAATATTGAGTCCTTGCCAAAGTGTGGTGTGCGTTTTGTTTTTAAGACTACTCACATAATTCCAGTAGCAATGCCTTAAAAAATTGTGCTGAATTAGAAGCCCTATCTTACCGCCACAAAGGTTCATGACCATCGTTATTTCATAAGCTTTATCACCATCCGACGCTTCAATACAATTTTTTTCAACTCATCGTTAGCCTTCTTTCCGCGTCTCGACGAGGAATGTTAAATGCATAGCATGCCGTTCATTTGCATTTGCAAATTCTTTAGTACCACGCACTATAATCGTGTGAAATAACTTACCAGAACACAGAGCCATCAAGCATAAGTGCACTAAATTTCAAGACCTAATATGCAGTGACGCTGGCATTTAAAAACCGAATTTTCTGGTTTATTTTTCTTAGCCTTGCACTGTTCAGAGCGTTTCTTGCTCTTTTGGTGTGAATTGATTTCTCATTGGTTTTTGTGTCCTAATTTGTACCAGGTGTATTGTATTATTTTTATTGCCAGGTGTTTCAGGGAAGATTTTCTGTTTTTTTTTTTCAGAGATAGGCTCCTTGGTGTTAAAGTGTTGGCGGACAGCATAACACCGGTGAACAGTTTTACGTAGTAAACTGGCTAACTGATTTTTGTTAACTATACATTCAACTATTAGAGTTACGTCCCTAGTAGCAATCAGAGAATTGTAGCCGGTCTTCAGTAATAGCAATATTAGCTTTTAGAATATCGAAAACGAGATTATTCATGGCAGTGGGGATCGACAAAATTTGGCATCATCGTGCCAAAATAAATGCGCTTTCGAAAAGCATGTAGGCGAATCAATCTTTCCACTGCACGTACCTAGTCAAAAAAGCCAAACTTTGTCGAGCCACAGCGTCAAAGGTAATGACGTTTTCTAAATTACAAAAACTGATACGTCTATCACTAACGGCCGGGTACCACTCTCTTAATGCAACTAGGCGCCTAACTCTAATAGTAAAAAGTTATTTATTAAAAATTCGTTAACTACCAGTCAGAAAACCGATGAACAGTTTTAAGTTGTAAACTTGAAACTATTCACCGGTTTTTTTGCTGTCCTCCAGCACTGGTAATACTATACCACAAAACCCATATTTTTACCCCAAAAAGTCTATTTCTGAATACTGAATAAAAAAAACTGAGTGTCTTGCCTCAGACACCTGCTATAATATTTATTATATTTTTCTCGCTCGTTGTGTTTGCATTCCTGTTCATAATAAGTAAATTTTACCACCATCTTGTCACTAGCCGGTCAATTGCACCTTTCTCATGTTCTTGTTGTTTGTTGTATTGCAATGTACACTAAACCTCCACCCCATATGTAATACCCTCAATCAGGGCGTGTAGGTGTATCTTGAAATAATAAGAACGAACAACTGTAAGGGCCTGTTAGATGAGCTCAAAAAATTTTGTCCGCATGGTTTGCGTTACTTGAAGACGAAAGTGAAAGTGGGCGCGAGTGTTGAAATGAACGATATGAAAACTTTCTTGGTGCTTTCAAGCACGAGAAAGCTAAGATAAATACTGCTTACCATGCATTCTGTTGGGATGCAAAAGAGCAGGCCAGCTGCCTGCACCTGATACTTCTCCGGAGCAAAGGTATCTCTGCTGTCGTTCTTCTTCGTACTATATCTTTGAGCAACCTGCGGACACGCAACAACGCACAAAATAAATGGCAGTCTGAGACGTGCTCTTCCCGTAGAGACACTGAATGAACTATAATATTTTGTGAAAAGCCCGCAAATAGGTAATATTTTAGTTTAAAAACACAAAGTTTAAAAGCTCCCCGGGAAAATATTTACGCGTTAGAGGATGGAAGTGCAGCCTGGAAAACCTCGAGGCGAAAAAAATTCTTATATTTCAGCTCAGTGCCTAACCGCATTTTTAAAGCGAAATCTTGAATAGCGTCGTCGAGCCAAGGTCATCGGCGCAGTACATTCGATTTTCAAGCGGAGGAGTGAAGGCGTGTCAGCCACGTGACGCACCGCGTGACTCACTGCCACTGCACCGGCGACCGTCTCACCAGTCGTGTCCGCGTGACTAACCACGTGACTCGCGATTCGCTCGAAAGCGAGACGGTGCCGCTCTCGCATGCATACACACTGCCGCCTTGCAGTTCCTCGTTATGGAAGAACTGAGTCGGCCGGGACCGTCAACGCCGTCGTGACGATCTCGTAGACGACCGGCTGAGCCTGGTCATCCGGCTGGCGTTGCCAATCGTGCTAAGTATTTAGCTAGAGGTAGAGAAGTTAAACGAGCCAAGCTAGCGGCAGAGACCGGCGAAGAACGGGGGCGTCGACTGGCTCAACGGCGGTGCAAGGATACGGTAAGGCAGAAAAGAAGAGCTTTGCCGGCAGGCGCTGCTGTTTCTGCCTCCGCCACGACTTCAGCTACGGACAAACAGGTTGAGTGTAACCTCGCTAGCAAAGTTTCTGGATGGATAACTGGGCTTAGCCGAGCTAAGCCACAGCCATTTTTGTAGCGATAGCTACACTACGGTAGCATTGCGAGCCTTCACTGTGGCGGCGGCGCCGCCACTCTGTCACGTGGTTGGTGACGCGGTGCGCAGTAGCTGCCGGCGGCGCGGCGCCGTGGCTGGGCACGCGGTTCGTCAAGTGGTAGGTCACGTGACCCAGTTCCACTCGGCCAGCGGTAGCTATCGCGTCACTCCAGGTTTAACCAGCGCTAAACCACCGCCAATATTTTATCTACATTAGATTGACGCGCTTCAGAATGCGACTCAGAAGAGTTCCATGTCGGCGGCCGCTTTGCACGGATGATTTCTGTGCTACCGCCGTTGCGTCCTCTTTCAGACTGGCTTTCGCTCTCGGCGGTAGTTTGGCGATTGTTAGCGTCTGGGGCCGTCGAAGGCCTGGGTACGGCCAAGGCCAATTCCTCTCGCTACCACTCACGTCGTTCGCGTTCATGCGCTGGCTGTGTTCCTGCATAAATATTTTTCACCTGATTACGATTGCGAAAGCCTTCCTGTCTTTGTTGCTCATTGATTTTGGTATGCACCGGCCCTATGGAAAAAGTAAAACTGCTCTACATCAATTCTTCGCACCGGTTTTATATATCAGGTGCCCGAAGGAAGCTCGTCACTAATTTAAGAAATTGGGGATTTTTGAGGAAAAGGAAAGTGTTTTGCGGCAGAGCAATAACAACGTTGGCGGACGCCATAAAAAAAGCGAATCATGTCACCAGGTAATGTTACTGTCTAGATCCTGATGGTTTTCATATATTTATTAGTGATAAACACCTGATTGCAGCTATAGATTTGCAGCCGAAAGTTAGAAATGGTAACGAAAGTTTTTGGAATTTGAGGAACGAGATTGCTCTCGTTTTCGCTCAACAAGCTTGGGCCATTTCTCGCGCCGTCCGAAATCATCACGCTGCGGCAAGCGCAAAGCGTCGTCGAATGAATCGCAGCGCTCCATGACGCGTCTACCAAGTGACAATTCGTGCGCCGCCCGCACAGCGGTGCTGCCCCCTTCTCACCACTTCGCAGCTCCAGCGTGAGGGGAGCAGATACAGACAGAAGGGCACAGTGAATACAACCTGATTGAACACAAGGCGGCATATGTGAGTATGAAATACCAGCGGAGAATTTCAATAATCATGCACAAACGGACCTGTCCGATGACGGAATAAATTGAAATAATAGGATAAAGACGTCAAATCCGTTTCGCCTTCTAACCCGATTTATCGACTCGGACGTTTTGTTACACGATCAAGTAAATGGAACGTGGCCACTGCAGTCCATTGGTTGGCATATTTAGGAAGACAATATTTGCTGGTACTCGATTACTGTTTTTCTTGACTTATGTTGGATAAAACAGCAGCCATGGATCATCTTGCTTTTCGACATACAGCGAATATCAGGGCCCCTGCACCGCCACTGCCGTCGCATGCTTAAAACGAGCCGAACAATAACGACGACAAAAACTACCCTTGCTGACAGTACCCGCATTATAACATCAGCACCGCCACCTTCACGCAGAGCTGACGCATCCGGCGGATTCTTCAACAGATGATAAAGAAGCGTGAATGACGCCAAGCGCTGCACTGCAAGGCAGAGCATCTCAGTTACTGTGCTAAGTCGACGGACAGGAGACATCATTGTTAATTGAAATAAAAAACAAGAACTGGTGGTGCCCTATCTTATCGCAAAAGGTCGAATCTTACTTGGCCGAGAAATCTGACGTAGACAGGAGGTAAGAACTATGATGTTAGGAAGACAGTGTGCATGCTAAGGAAGCAAAAATATATTTGAAGGCAAAAGAATAACGCGGAGTGATGGGATTGGAAAGATCAGTGCAGTATTTATGAACAATGTTGATAATTTTCTCCATTACTGCTAGACAGCTGACGCACGTACTTGAATACAACCCTTGAAAAAAGCATGGCACAAGGTTACGTAGCCATTCCGCGCTTCAATTGCCTTGAGTAGATAAATCCTTCGTATGCAGAACAGTAGAAAATGGAAGTAGCTTTATTCGTTCATCGGCCCTCGTACCTACATCGACAACTCGCGTGGCAATGTTTGCTCTAAGAACTGAGACACGATCGTGACTGTGGGCCAACATGATCGCACGAGCACCTGCCGTGAACAGTTCTCTTCAGAGACAAGGCTTCGTAGAAATCCTTATAATGATTGAGAATTTGTATTTGAATTAGCTTAACTGCTTCAAACTTTCTCGTGCAACTCTGCGAATGTAGTCACAGTAGGGAACCCCTTTTTGCGAGGCAGCGCAGGCACGCGCTGCTGCGCTCGGTACTCACGGTGGAATATTGGCATTTGATTTCTACACAACAAACGTTGTGTTAGCTTTTTCTGAAATCCTAAATAAACAGAGGGAAGTCTTTGTTACCCTGTTCTTCTTGATTACGGTAAGTTTTCAACAGGTTATAACTATGAGCTTACAAAAACGATCTATTTGCCGCGGCGCTTACCGGCAGTGGATGTAATGCTTATTGACGGCATGCGTTTTCTGCGGTTTAGAAACAGATTAACCAGGCCGTACAGCTGCCATCCAGTTAGCAGTGTGATATCGGGAAATCGACTCGCGCGATAAGTATGCACAAATGTTAGGTTTAAAGATAGCCGGTACCCGAGGCGGTGGCTCAGTGGATAGGGCGCTCGGCTACTGATCCGGAGTTCCCGGGCTCGAACACGACCGCGGCGGCCGCGAAACGCCAACGTGCCCGTGTGCTGTGCGATGTCAGTGCACGTTAAAGACCCTCAGGGGATTGAAATTATTCCGGAGCTCTCCACTACTGCACCTCTGTCTTCCTTTTCTCTCAGACCCTCCTTTATCCCTTCCCTCAAGGCGCAGTTCATGTGTCCTCCGATATGTGAGACACACTGCGCCACTTCTTCCCCCCCCCCCCCCCAATTTTTTTTTTTTCAAGATAGCCGCTTACCTTCGCTCCCATGTACCTCACGGCGGTTACACACACTGCGAAAGCTAGTTGCACGCTCTTATTACCGCTACAAAGAGCCGATTTAAAGTGCCTCATTGTAGGGAATGCTGCTAATTTAAAAAATGACGCCGTACTCACGGAAACAATGTGGTGCAGATTTGACGACCGAGAACCGATGAGTTGTCTTCATCTATCAGTTCCTGCAACGGCAGAAGAAGTGTGTTAAGTTGGGGATGACGTTATATGATATATGCCACGGATGAAAATTAGGTGATACCCATGAACGGAAATCGACAATTCGCGATGTTTTTCCAGCGATCCTTGCACAAGAGAAACTTTGCGGCGTCGTTGACGTTCAGAGACAAGCCAGAATGCGACTACACTTTAATCGCTACATATAAATACGTGGTGACCTCTATTTTGAGCAGCGGGCATATGTGCTCGAGCCATCCAATCGAATCTTAAAGTACGACCACAGGGCCACAACTCTGCGGAACTCTCCGCAGGGAGAAAAGTTATCATCATTTAAAACCTTAAATGCCCACGCTGACATCATGACAGCTGGGAGTTCTATCCTGGGGACCCGAACGATGATGGGCTTAGCATTGCCATGTGGTTAAGCTGGGTCCAGCATGTAGAATCTGGCTTATAGAATCTGGTTTTGCACTGTCCTCGGACCGTGGACTATTTGCAGCGGCTACGTTGGTCCTAGAGTGCAAGCCGAAAGAGAAGGCAACACTTTCCACTGTGTGGCCGTTTGGTACGCATGACAGTCGTGCTTGGAAAGATGGACATGCAACTACAGCTACCACCGCTTAGCACAGGGGGTGGGGAGTTTCACGTTTCAATTGCTTTGCCCTGTTTTTAAGTTATGTTGCTCAAACTTTCCACATTGTTTATTATGCACAAAGTAGAGAGATGCGATAAAGATTACGAAATTATAAATTCATATAAGAAGATATGATCTTCACCTTTTTGCCACTCATTAGTCTATGGCGGATACCAACTCAGAAAAATTTAATATTTGGTGCGCTAAAAAGTGCCCATTAATCAAAAATATATAGAAGACCATTCCTGAGACTACCGCTTGGTAACAATTGCCCCTGTTATGGTAACACATTTGCTTATATGTTTTATTAATACGGAAATTTGATTTATCTCAATACGTGTAATATATAGAGCTAGGGGGCTTGCAAAATCTTGTCGCCACTCTGTTTTCTGTCTTCTAAAATACAAAACAAAGCCTGTAGTAAATTCGTACCGATTCACAAGGCACTCGTGTCGCCTAACCATAACTGAGTCGTTTAATTTGGATTACACATTGCATTTGCAGCCACGTTGTTTATTTGAAACGTCGCAATGAAAGACAGCAGCAAATATTAGTGAGCTCCGCACTAGACGGAAAACGACGTGTTTTGGCATCATCATGCGCGGTCGAAAATTCAATTTTCCTAAGTAGAAAATATCGGTATTAGTTGCTACGTGTCACAGTACTACATATATTCTCACGTACTGGTGACGGCAGTCAGGAGAGACAGCGAAAACGGTTTAAAAAAAACTGTTTATTGAGGCAGACTTGCGCCCGCAGATAACTCAGTGGCTCGGCGGTGGCGTACCAACAAGCGTGCTCGCGTGCGTAGAACAATATGCCAGCCACTTTCGGCCATGCTCAATTCAAAACCGGCAATGAACTTTCAAGATGTGGCGAAAAAAATAACCAAAACAGCCTGGAACAACGCGGAACCAACTGTGCTTGGGTGCCATCGATCGAGATAAATCTGGCCGCGTTTTGCATCACAAACAGAGCTATAATGCCGCGTCCCGGCAGTTTGGAAGAATGAGCAAACTACAATTAAAATGCTTCTCGTCAATGGTAAATACACCTGAGACACTATGTCGCTTTACTCTAACCGCTTTCCTGTAAGTTGTCAATCCTGCCCAGCCGGTACAAATGTGTTGGTTCAGGAACGATCAGTTTCAGACTCTCAGGCAGCAATGTACAGTTGCTGTGAAATGTAAATGGGAGGCAATATTATCGGAAAATATATTTTTAGCCCTCATTTCGTGCATCATTTAATGCATAAAATTTGGCCTAATGCTGAATAAGCGAATTCCATCGAGCACCAAGAAATCTCAACCATAACGCTTTAATTCAATGATGATTGTTTTGTTTTTTTTCACAGAGTCGTCTTCCGTTTACTTTCGACGGGGGATGTAGTACGTGTTTCGGCTCAGCTCGCACGTTTGGGAAGGTTTAGAAAGTAACATTGCCTCACTGACGACTTACGCTCACTGAGGACTTACGCGATGAGTTTGAAGACATCTTACACGCTGCGATAATTGTAACGTTTACTTCTGTTCGACTATTTAGAAAATAATGGTAATCACAACGCGAGCAGAAAACAAACAAGAGCCGTGCACACACAGTGCTGAGTATCAAGTTATGATTTTATTGAAAAAAAAAGCGCCGAGTTATACAGCATACACTGCATGAAAAAAAAAATTTTGATGGAGACAACATGCCACAAGGTCAACAAGTGCAGCGAAAAACAAATATTTATAGTGTTTTTGATATGTACTCCATTTATTTGTTGGTAAAAAAACCAACAGGGCGCTGAAATGTGTGTAATAGTGATTAGCAGTGTGGCAGGCGTGTATTCTTTCTCCCGTTAGCTGGGATTCACCTTGAGCACATTATGACAAACAATGTAAATCGGCTGGCGTTTTCCTTTGACGCATGCGCGACACCATTATTCCGAACCACCAACTCGCCAGAAGTTCTACCCTTGTGAACTTAATTTGGAGTAAACTGCTTGGAATTGTTCCTGTCTAACATGCCCGGAAATGTGTGCTCCTTTTAACGGCGTAATAGCCCAAGCCACACATAATGTGGGCTCAGGCTCGCAACTAAGGTTCTAGGTATTACGCCGGAGGACGAAGTCAAACCTCGCTATAACGAAATAAACGAAGTATTTGATATAGTAAACAAATGACATTGCTCGAAGAAACTCTGACCGGAATTCGTGCATCTGAACGTCTTGTTTTTACAGAGCAAAATTTTCCTAGCTGTTGGAATTAGCAGAGATATTGCTGCCCGTTCCGGCAAAGTGCAGGAATTTCTAACGGTACGCAACTACAGACAGTTACAAGTAGAGAATAGAAAAGAAAACAGCTCATTTCATTGCTTCTAAGATAAGCGTTAACGGCCATGCAACTCGCAAGAACCCATAATCTGACATCGCAGCGCTGTGGCGCATTGTTTTATAATGACTGATGAAGCACTAAAGATTACCTGAGACTGAGTAGGTGCTTTGATGACCGAATCTTTTAGCTCAGCCAGTATGAAGTTGCCGATGACCATAACCGTTACAATAAAATCTACTACAAACGTCGTTTCTCGAAGCTCTGTCGCTGAGATCTTCATGAACTGAAAACAAGAACAAGATTAACGGCTTGGCCGACGTTCCTTGACTCATGGCCCACATTCTAGTTATTTTGTTCTTCGTAATTGTTTCAAGCACAAGCCGTTATAAGGTTTGGAAAGAAACCAAATTGAGGGGGAACATTTACAATCGTGGTGAAGAGGCGCCAAAGAGCTGCACAAAAGAGTTGAGTGAAAGTTTTTTCATGATTTCTGAGAGTAGAGCATGCAACGTAAGTGATCTGGGTGCCTCTGTTCATAGTAACATCCCCAGAACCACTGGGAAGCAGCCTGGCATGGCCGAAGCGCGTCAACCATACGAGAAAAACGTTGGTACCGACTTGTACCTAAACAGAAAGCAGAGCAATAGAGCTGCATTCGGCAGGTGACGAGGTGCATTTAAACGCACTTTGCCAGTGCCATAAAAGTTTATGAAATCGCCGTGATGTGCTTTTAGACTCCTGATAAATGCACTCTGAGCAAGTGATGAACTCTTCAGCTGTTAGTAGGTTTCTGAATGAACGCAGGGTTTTCGAAGCACTCTCCTAGACTTCAAGATCCGGAAAAGCACAGAAGGGCTAGCTGGCGGCTCGTATTGGAATGCATATTGTAGCGGCGTCAGAAAACAGGTACGCAGGAAGAGGAGACAGTACTGTGCCTTTCCTTGCCTCCTTAACCTACTCACCTAATACTATTTATAAGCTACTCAAGCATCTTTAATGGTTTTGAGTATTTACCGCAGATAATTCCTCGTATCCAAAACCTGCGCTTACCTCCTTTACTACGCAAGCGGTACGTAATCGACATGTAGAATCACACGGTATTCGTAAATGTTTAACTGAGCGTTTGCAGTCGAAAAGGGTACTTTGTGGCTTTTGGAGGCACTCATAAATGCGTTGAATAACGACAAGTCGCAACACGCTACCTTGTGAACGTTTTAGCGCCTTTTAACAGAAAAAACAAACAAACAACCGTTTCTATGTTACCCATACTCCTCAGTGTCGAGAGAGCATTTGCTACGAATTTTCTTTGAAACGGTTTTTTTTTTACGCTGCCAAAGTGACGCAAATCAACTTTCAAACATGCAGCATTACTGAAACACAAAGGGAAAGTCTGGGGCTTGTTGGGACCCAGTTGGGTAATCTGGGGCTTAGTGCTTGTGACAGCGCAGGAGGCACCTCCTGCTCGGTAGACAAAGGAGGACGTGCAATTTCATGAATCTGAATTTTCTGATTCAAATAGGGTTCCGACGCCTCATAAACTTATCTTGACTTGGTCGGGATTATGGCCAGCCATGCTGTGCAAAGCCTTTACTGGTGGTATTGAAATGAGCTATGCCATCTTGCTTGTAGTCGCTTCTCAGCTGATTTGCGTATGTTCTCGAGATCTTGCAGAAGAAGGTACGTCTGCTTGCATGAAAGCATTGTTTATTTGCTTTGAAGTTCCGGAGATGTAGACTGTCTTTCTTAATATCCGTGATGGCCTTATTCTCTCTTTTCTCATTCTCTATATTTTGTATCATTTAGTATCAAGGAAGCATGTAAAAACACGAATATTCCATTTCCCACTGCACATAAAGACTAGGAGAGCTCTCAGCATAGCAGTCAATGTGCTTAAAGCTCCCAAATAGCTAATTTTATCTGGGTACTTCAAATAGTGTGACTTTGGTTTTCTGCTTTTCATCCTATCATAACGTTCGGCATTCGACCGGCCGCTCAGTTTCAAATGAAGTTGACTACAGAAGAATTGACCTGTCTGTGTTTGAGTAGAGAGTTTGTGGTCACTCTGTGCAGTGAAATGTGATTCACTACACTTCACAGATCTGTCATTCGGCATTCGCGCTGCTTCACCGTTAAAGCACTTTGCTGTGACAGTCACCGTGAAATATTGTTTTCAAGCAAAAACCCGGACTGTTTCATTTTGGGCATGCATCTGTCAGTGAAGAGAAATGTTGCTGTCACTGAACATAATCGTGCAGGTCACTTTCACATTTGTCATCGCAGTTCAGCCGTTCCTCACAATTGTGATCAGACCTGTAAATTTTACCCTCTTCTTAGACCGAATCATGAGCGTTAAAGACAGACAACATCGAGTCCTCCCTCACCGACAAATCTCTGTGCCACTCTGCTCTAAAAAAAGCCTGGATTTTGTTATTGGTTAAATGCTCCCCGTAACTTTATGAAAGAATGATATGGTCTCAAGGTACCGAACTGGTTAACTTAGATTTAAAAGTCTCCCAGCATCGATGTTTCCGGGAAAATTATTTGAAAATTTGCTCAGTTTGAGAAACGGTATTCACCGCGTGGACAAAAACTTGCGAGCCGAGTGGACAGCACTATATTTAAATGCACACACTGCTCAAACGCTAAGGCAGGACACGTCATCTAACGTAAAGGGCTAAAAATTGAGTCTGCCGATTAGCGCGATGCAGGTCTGAATACTTGAAGTTTATTTTTGAAAAAGGTGTGAGCCTTGTAACGAAAGTTACTAATTAGACACCTGTGACACAAGAATACTAGATCACTGATTATTATTTCAAGAGTGAAGTTTCTGGGCAAAGGAGTCTTATAACACCACGCCGTTATGCGAACCCAGCGATTTGGGGAATTTTGTTTGCGTTGTCATGGTTCAGGAGGATTGAGGTCTGAGATTATTCGTATTTAAGATTGTCTTGAGGCAGTTGAGGTGGCGCGGGGCATTGCAGGTATGCTGTGAGGCCGCAATATCTGCTCTAGAAATTTGGCAGGCCAACGGCGGCCACGCTGGAAACTGTTTTACACCATGTTTCAGCAGGCAAAAATCAATGTTCGGGTTATGATCTTAATAAAGCTAGCACTAAGGAACGCAAAAACTTTCTCAAATACCTTGGGAAGCGTCCGGAGGAGAAATTTAAGAGACTGGTGACAGCGGGAAACGTATTAGCGCTCACAGGTGCGGGAGACAAAGAACTTAAATGCTGTGTTCATTGCAAATTAATATTATGAGGAGAAGCGCGCGTTTTGACACACACTCTATCTGATGACGTAGGCAGCTCCAGTTCTAAGAGCCCGTTGCTCGTTTATAAGATTATTTCTATACTGCATAACAGTAGCTGGATATATAGGAGTGAAACACTCAATGCCGCTACCAGAGATAAAGTGTTCCATAGGTACCAGAGATAAGGGTGTACGCTACCAGAGTACACTCTAAGTTTTACCAAACGCGACGCTGACCAGAAGGCAAAGTCCGCAGTGCCTCGATGCGGATGCATTTAAGAACCACAAAATTGCTATCGTTTGTACTGATCCCACTGCGCACCCTTTACCTGCACATGCCGCTGGGAAACTAATATGCCGCGTTTCTCGTAGAGTTCACCAATGGCTAAGCTGTTGTTTTGCTCTAAACGCCATTTGATACCCACCTAGGAGCTGAGGAGAGTGCTCCTGTGTTGCGCGCTCAGATGGAGGACCATCAAAGACCTTGTCCAGACCTCCACGACGGAAGAGTCTTTTCCCGACCTGTTCTCTTGCGGTAGACGCATCTCTTCATGCTATTTTAGAACTCCCCGGCAGTTAACGCTAAACCACACTGAACACTTACGAACTCAACGACAGATGAGACAGTTCTAATACTTGGTGCGGCCTCTAGCTTTGCCGCCTAACCCGCTGCCATCGCAGTGTCGTGCTTCAGTATAACATGATTCGTTTGGTTCAATATTTCTCACATACCATGGCGTTGTCCTAGGGCTACAGGCCTGCACATCAACTGCGCTGAGACTTTTTAGCTTGTGGAACAGGTAATCTGCGGGTAAATTCTTAAACAAAAATTTCAACCACCGCAACGGAATGTTCTTCTAGTAAAACATCACTGAGAAGCGAACTGAGTGCTTATGAGGTTTTAAGCAATGTTCAAGTGTTGTGAGGATCGAATTCCATGAAGAGAGGGTCCAGTTTTCAGGAAAAAATGCATCGCAGCAAACTAAGACAAAATGAAATACGCAGGCACCACCGGCACGAAATTTCAACAACGTCGACGATTGGGTTTGTTGCCTCATTTCGTCGAATGGAACACACGCGAAACACAGAACCAAAGGTGAAGGTAGAGGACGAAGTAAAAGAAATGGAAAGTGGAAGTTTTAACTGGCACAAGAAACATACTTGCTATTCTTCACTGGGAGAAAACTATCAGAAGATATTTTCACGCAGAAGTGACGGGATTTCAGGCAGAGAGGAAGAAAACGAAAAGTGCTTCTAAAAGTAAACTGTGTATTAGGGCTGACCTGCGCCCACAAAATATTGAACCGCGGTCCGCTCTTGGTCTTCGTTCTTTAAATGAACAAGTCTTCGGGCTTCTCCTGCGCGCTGAAGGTAGGCGGTCGCGTCGGTGTCGGTGTTTTCTTCGGTAACATTGGGTAGTATGGCGTCTAGCGTGGTTGTGGCCTCGCGTGCATGGACAAGACTAAAAGGCTTAATCTGGGTTGTCTCCTGCACTTTTGTGTTGTATGCGAAGACGACATGAGGCAGGACGACGTCCCAGTTCTTGTGTTCTGCATCGACTTTCACGGCGAGCATAGCGGCGATGACTTTGTTGCGGCGCTCCGTCAGTCCGTTAGTCTGCGGACGGTATGCAGTTGTCCTCCGGTGGCTTCTTGGGCTGAAACGCAGGATGGCTTGCGTCAGTTCCGCGGTGAACACTTTTCCTCTATTCGTGATGAGCACATCGGGGCGCCTTATTACAGAACAATGCACTCCACAAAAAAATTTGGCGACTTATGCTGCTGTTTCGTTCAGTAGGCATTTTGCCTCGGCATAGTGGTTCCGGTAGTCGGTCGCTATGATGATCCACTTATTTCCGCACGTCGACTTCAGGAAAGAGCCAAGTAGGTCCATGTCGATATGTTCAAAGGGCCTTAAACAGGGTTCATTAGAGTTCAGAAATCCTGCTGGTCGGGTGGAAGGGGTCTTTCGTCGCTGACAATCTCGCCAGGTTTTCACATAATGTGCGACGTCGGCAGACAGTCCTAGACGACCTAGCTGCCGGCTCGTCGTGTGAAACCTGAAGAACTTCTTCGCGCAGACTTGGAGCTACAATAAGGAGGTAGGCTGTTTTGGTCGCTGCGAAGTTCTTCACAAGTACCTCATTCTGCACACAGAAGGAAGACAGTCCTCGTCTGAATGAAGCGGGGGGAGGGTGAAGAAACATGGCCTTCCAAGTACTCAGTGAGGCGTTTTAGGTCTGGGTGCGAGCGTTGCTGCTGTGCAAAAGAGCTGGAGCTGATTGGTCCCAGGTAGGCGTCTGCATCGTCGTGCGCCAGCGGTGCATCTACGGGAGTTCGTGACAGGCAGTCGGTGTCAGAGTGCTGGTGCCCGGACTTGTAACCGACGGGGACGTCAAATTCCTTGAGGTGCTGGCTCCATCGAGCCGGGCGGCCGGAGGAGGCCTTTAAGCTGGCAAGCCAGCACAGTGCGTGGTGATCGCTGACCACCATGAATGGTCGTCCGTACAGGTAAGGGGCGGAATTTCGATGTAGCCCAGATGATGGCAAGGCACTCCTTTTCAGTTGTCGAATGGTTGGCCTGGGCTTTGGACAGGGAACGGCTAGCGTTTGCAATTTATTTCTCCAGTACGTGGGTTTTCTGAACAAAGAAGGCACCTCTGGCTCACGCTGCTTGCGTCGGTATGAACTTCAGTCTCTGCGTTTTCATCAAAGTATGCGAGGATCGGTGGCCACTCTAAGCGACGCTGAAGTTCCTTGAAGGCTTCTGCTTGCAGCGCCTCCAAATGAAATGGCACGTCTGCTTTTGCCAGTTCGGTCAGAGGGTGGCAGATGCGTGAAAATGTTTTGAGAAACGGTATTGAGAATTGGCCGGTGCCTGAAATATTGCGATAGGAGCTTTTTTCTGCGCGTCGGGGCGTACTTCATTCTTGCTAACTATGACGCCTAGAAACAGACGCTCTTCATGGGCAAAGTAGCACTGCTTTGCTCTGAAAGTTAGGCTGGATGACTTGATTGTCTTTAGTACTGTTTGAAGTCTTTCTAGGTGCTCTTTAAAAACGAGGGCATCTAAAGATACGAGAGAAATTTGGAACTTCAGGCCTGCCAGCACTGTGGCCCTCACTCGCTGAAATGTCGCTGGTGTTGAACAAAGACCAAATGGCATCGACTTCTTCTCGCAAAGGCTATCCGGAGTGATGAATGCGATTCTCGCGCGATTTCTTTCATTGACCTCAATTTGCCAGTAGCCACTCTTGACGTCCATCTTTGAGAAATACTGTGCTTTGCAGAGCTGATCCAGTGTGTCGCCGATGCTGGGAGGGGGTAGACATCCTTCTTCGTTATGTTGTTCAAGCGGTGGTAGTCGACGCAGCATCGAGGTGCGCTGTTTTTCTTCCCCACTAGAACAACCGGTGGCGCCCAGGGACTCTTCGATGGCTGGATGACGTCGTCGCGAAGCATTTATTCCAGCTGGTCCAGGATGTCTTTTCGGTATCACGGCGACACAAGGTAGCAGCGTTGGCGGAGAGGGCGGGCGTGATCCTCGGTTACGATGCGATGCTTGGCATTTGGCGTTTGTAATAGCTGCGGCAATGATGGGAAGCACGCGCTGTAGCTTCGAATCAGATTGCGAATGTGATCTTTTTTGTTCCAGGGTAAGGGTGAGTTTATGTCGAAAAAGTGCTTGTGATCTTCCTTCGGTGAATCTTTTGAGACAGGTTCGGAGAATGCGAAGGCGTCGCAAACTTCGTATAGTGTGTCGAAGAGAGCAATCGTCGTTTCTTTGTTAACGTGCGGGTAATCTTCGCTGAAGTTCGTCGGCAGCACTTATGCTTAGCCATTGAGAAAATGTGCCATGCATATTGTGATGCTGAATCCTCGATCTAGAAGCAGCCTAGTGTTTGCCTCCATGAAAGCTGCCATGTTCTTGACATCCCTGGCGCCTACATGAGGTTTTATCAGGGTAGGACGCTCACTTAATTGTCCAGGACATTCAGATTGTCATAGAAGGAACGGCTTCGTTCGTCGAAAGCGTGACGACATTGAATCGAAGGTTAATAATCACCTAATGTTCATTTAGAATATCTATGCCCAATATGAAGTCCCAAGAACAGGTCTGTAAAACTACGATCACAGGATAGGTGTGTCCCTTGACAGTCTGTCGCTCAGTGCATTTTCGTGATTTCATAATGAGGTTTCCTTCTGCGGTGTGAATTTTGGGCTGTCACAAGCTGTCGTGGCCTTAATCAGTTGCGCAGCGAATGTTTCATTCATCACCGAATAATCGGCTAATGTGTCGACTAAAGCGGTAAATTTCTGGCCGTCGATAGCCAGTCATCCTGGGCGTCGGGTCGCGGATTGGTCTGGTATGCGAATCTTTGATAGGGAGTGTCGCCGAAGCTTTTCTATGTGGCGGCGTCGTTTTCAAGGCGGTTCGCGTCGTTTTTGAGGTTGTCATTGTATGCGGCGTCGGCGCACCGGGGGAGGCGCCTTCATGCGGCGTGGTCGGTGGAGGATCTTCGGCGTCTCGTTCGTGAGCAACCTCACCTCCAGAGGTTGCTGCCTTTAGTTTTCCTTACGGGGGCTGGGAGACCTTCCTCGTACCGTGGCTGCGTAGCTGTGGCATGGCGACGTAAAACGCAAGGCTAACGGCGAAAGTGAGCGCGAAAGGCGACTCGGCGCATACTCCTCTAAACGCAGGTACTCGTCGGTTGCTTGCGAAAGTTGCCCGAAGCCTAGTCATGGCGCATCAAGGGCAAATCCACGAATACCGATACGTCGTTACGGGCAGTGACGAAGAATATGGCCGGCTTCAGCGAAATGGAAGCTTAGCGGGCGGTTATTCGTAGTCCCTCAGGCGTCGCATTTCCTGAAACTTGAGTGTCGTTCGTCAGATGGGCGGGCGGCGGCAGAGGGCGCGTCGTTTAAGAACGGCTAGTTGACGTCGAAGAGGCGGACTAAGGGTGTGTCGGGGCTGGGGACTGGGTACTGCAGCGATGTAGGTCAAGCCTGGAGCCTCAGCTGGAGGCGTCGATGACGGGGAGCCAAGCGCATGCTGCACTTCGCGGACGATTTCTTCAAGGATCGCTACTTGAGGCTGGTCGCAAGATGGTAACAGGCGACGCAGCTCTTCTGGTACAATTTCACGGATGACATCCCGTAGGTTGCCTCCGAATGTTGTGCCATTCGAGAGGGTTGTTGAAGTCACTTGGAGCTGGCGAGGGAATTGTCGGGCTCCTGCTTGCAAAGTCTTCTCAATGGTCGCTGCCTCTCAGGTGAATTCTGCGACTGACTTCGGTGGGTGGTGGGTCAGACCACAGAAATCTGCCTCTTTAACACCACGCATCAAAGGCTTCACCTTCTTCTCTACAGTCATGTAAGGATCGACACGTCAAAAATGGCGCCTCATGTCTTCTACGTAGACGGTCGCTGTCTCACTCGGGTGCTGGATGCGTGACTGCAGCAGCAGCTGAGTTGTTTCTTTCCTGACGATGCTTATGAATGCCTTCAGTACTTTAACCTGAATGATTTTCAAGTAGCTAGAGCAGATTTGTGGTTTTCGAACCAAATTCTGGTTGGTCTTTCCAAGGTGAAGAAGATGTTGCTAACTTTAGTCTGGTCATCCCAGCTGTTAAATACTGCGGCACGGTGAAACTTCGTTCCATTATTCAGGATCCTCGGCCGATGAAGCGTTGAACGTGGGTGGCAGTCGGGGCTGGAGCAAATTAATGGGGCTGGTTTCATAGCCATGGTTGACGTCGGCGTTGTGTCCTTTGCTCGTGTGCGTTCCGCTAGTAGTCCGTATTCATGTGAACGCCTCTGGAGACGACGGCTGCTGAGCACTTCGTATTCGGTTGGGACGGCTTCTCGCGGATTTCTCCCAATCTACTTCTTGGAGTCGGCTCGGGATTCTTGGGCGGCTTCCAGGGGGTGAGGGCGACTGAGACATTCGTTAGCACCTCCACTAGGTGCCACGAAGTGGTGACAGGAAGCCAGGCAGTGAGGAAGGCAGTGGAATGTTTTTCTAAAAGTACACTCTTTTGGGCTCACCTGCGCCCACAATGGATTGAATCACGCGGCGGCTAAAGCAACAAGCGTGCTCTGCGGTCGTTGAACCGAATGCTTTCGGCCGTTCTCAATTTAAAGTTGATAAGTAACTTTCAAGATACGGTGTACAAAGTTGCAACAGTTGGGAACAGCCTAGAATCGGCTCCACCTGGATGCCATCAATAGAGATAAATCTGGTCGCGTCTTGCATCACATACAAAGCGATCAAGTCTCATGTCGGCAACTTTGAAGAATAAAAGAACCTGCAGTACAAAGATTCGCGGAATATAAAGGTGAAGACGAATAAGGAGAGGATACGGAAGGTATAGTCCAAACTAGAGGTTACATACACGAGAGCGATGCCTCTCAAATTTTAAAAGATTTTCGCCGGACAATGAATGAACTCATTAACCGGACCATAAATTCAATAAAGGAATAAAGGTTTACCTGCATGAACGTGATGATAATGTGCATAAATTTCGTGGCGTATGAATATAAGTACTGGGAAAATAAAGTCGAAGTTACCGCTCGTTCTGTTTGTTCCTCCTGCGGCCGATGCTTATTGTTGCACTAAAGATTTTTTCATCACTTATACACCAAAAAACCCAGTAAAGTAAGGCTTGTGTACGTATTGTAAGCAGCCAAACCCTTCATTTCAAAGTTGTACTCACCTCATTATGCATGACGGTAATGAACTGCAGAACGGACTCAAGTATACACCCTGTGGAAAGCACCCCAAAGAGGGCCGCTGCAAACGCCGATGGAGAAAGGCACCGCTGCCATCGTCGCCACGCAACGAACGCTAGTAGGACCTGCAGCAGGACATGAGCAAGCGCAAGCGTTTAAAAAATGCAGCAAAGTCTTAATATACTACTAAAACAAGCCACTTCTAGCTTCACTCATTGTCCGTTGCGTTAGACCTTTGCGTACGAAATATACGGTAGTGCCAGAAACTTTTGAAACTTTTTTGTGGCGTCTAGAACCGTTTCTAAGACGTCAGCGATGCCGGCTACATTTGAAATCACTGCTTAGCAGAACGACAGCGCCATTTGCGTGCATTGAAAAAAAGGATTTAAAAAAAAGAAACAGTGTCATCGATTTGAGTAGTTAGGCGATATTTTAATTAGGTGCGCTAGCATTTTGGTTTTTCCTTAGGTTCTGGCGTTCACATACAGTGTTCCCAGATGGCAGCTTTTCGAATAGCGATAATGGGTTAATGTTAATATATGCTGAATTGGCCATTCTCCTCATTCATAGATCCCTGCGAGTCTTCCACCATTCCTGGCGAAGAGGTGTAGCGGTCAAGCTAAGATGCGACAATGTTCTTAACTGCTGTAAGGGGCGGGACTGAGGAAACAAAGTAACAAACTGAAAAATCATATCTCGCGAATGGCGCGGCAGCGGCCATGCCACAAGGCTACTGGTGAGGAGGAGGATACCTGTCGTGCTCGCGCTCGCAAGGCTCGACGTTGCCGTGGAGAAGACTCAGCTTCGCTCGCTGCCGAGTGAGAAGCCGATCGGCGGCGTAGCCAAACAGAGGAATGGCTGGCTTCGAAGACCTCGCCGCAGCGATAATGGAGCTGGCGACAACGCCTTTGGGGCGAATCGTCAGCTTCCCGAATTGTCGTCTCGGAAGAAGGTGGTGCTAGGAGGTCCACGTTGGAGCAGAGAGCGTAGGAAGCGTCAGCGTGGAGCAGCGACAGCCGCTGCCAACCTGCCTGCTCATGACGATTGTTTAAATGAGCCGTTGCATAGCTTAATTTTTTTGCGGCTCACAAGGTGACATGCTTTACTAGAGGACATCGTGGCTTAGTTTTGATTGTCGAAAGAGCATCGGTTGAAAAAATAAACGGTAATCATTGGAACTAAATAAAGTTTTTAAGAATAGCTGCGATTCGGTCGTATGTAAAGTGTGCGGTTTCCATGAATTCATAAAGGTTTTGAGCCATTCGCTCCTTTTTTTTTGCGGATTAGTGGGCTCCGAGTGTATGAAACAAATTTTCAGATTATACTCGATAGTAAAGCACAGCGCGCCTGAAAGTATTCATCCGGTTGAGGAATCTCCCGATATTAAAAAGAAAAATATGCCACTTGTTCGCACAGATTCCGTGAGGCGCGTGCGTTATAGGACGTCAGTAGGACCTTTTAGCGTATGCTCTCGTGGCAGTGAAGGAAAGAAAAGCGGTTCTTGTGGTGAGAGCCTTTAATTGGGTACAAGTTGAAAGGAAGCTGTGGTGTCTTAGCAAATATTATCATGCATATCTTTCACCCGTGGCGGTAGAGTTTTGCGATACACTGGTGACCGAGTAATTTTTGCAAGTTGGTTGGTATTTCCGCAGTAAAGTCCTGATTCAGCCTAGCAGTTTGGAAGATGTGGATTTATTCGCAAACCAATAACAGCGGAAAGGTCAGCCTTAGGTCTCATTCTGTGGTCAGCTACTTTTCTTTCTCTCAGGCTAGAGGCAAGGAGAGAGTGTCACGTTTTGCAACGGTGTGGGTCGAATAGAAGTGCGAATCATCTAGCCAGTAATGTGCACTGTCATCCGTGTCTTCATTGACGGAATTCCACTGCTTCTCGTCAATGATGCCAATAAGGCATTCATTGCCTGTATTTCTGAATCCTGTGAACCATTGCTGTCTAAATAACATACTTGGACTTTGTGTGACTCCCACTGAACAGTGCGTTTCTGCAAGCTTCGTATGAGTACGTTACAATTAGTCACGGAAAAGCCAATACCACGACCTAACAAGTAGTTTCTACGTATACATTCGGTCATAACACAGTTCGAGCTTTGGAAGCGCCGTAGATAGTTTTGTAGATTTATCGAATTTATTTAACTGTTTCGCCGCTTGTAAAGAGGACTTGATAACTATGCTGTGCCTTACACTGATAGTTCAATCGTTCGCCTGTAAAAGATAGCGCATACAGAGCTCGGCCATTAAAGGCATTGTCTGCAAGTAACTGTGACCTGCCTGTTGATTAGGCTAGATATCTGCTTTTTAAAGTGTTTCTCTAGTTTGCAATAGCGAATAGCGCAGCCGTTCGAGTACTAAATTTAATTGCAAGTAGCGCTTTGCCCTGCCTGGCATTCCTTTTGGCGCCTGCAACTGTGTTTTGCCGTTCTTTTCGAACCCTGAAAGGCAAAGTATTCAGTGAAGTATCCCTTTTCAGTAGAAGAAATGAAATCTTTACATAAAAAAAGCTTGTGCTTAAAATACCTAACGATAAACTACTCGTTAACCTCAACAAATGGTTGTAGATGTTTGCATGTTCTAACCCCAAGAGAAACATTATAGACGTGAATGTAGTATCTTACTTGAATAACAATTTTGAAAATATTAATTAAGAAATATCCTAAATATTAGCCTCCAAAAACTACGTTGTCTCCTCGCACATCTAATTGACTCAGATATTCACACTGACTTCTACCATATGCCTTCAATTGTTTTACATTGTGGCATCAGAGGCAACTCAGATATCACTTAGAGGAATATTATGCGTGGCACGAAGGCAGGTTGGAGTAAGGAGAAAGTAATAACGGATCAATGATAGCATGCAACATAGGCAACATCGCACTGAAAGCGTGCACTGTATAGTTTTGAAAAGTACGACGCAACTGACGTTTATAACCTAAAAGAGGGATCGCTTCTGTTCATTTTCTAATGTATCACGAGATGCACATGAAACGTACTGGTCGGTGCACTTAATTCATAGCAAAATATCATTTTACATCACGCTTACATTCCAAGAATAGCCCATTTCTCAATTAAATTTGGGTACGCATGGTCTTCAAAACACCAGAAACGTTTTTAGCGTGCAGTATATAAGTGCTGCCTATATGGTGAATATTGATAAAGAAAAAAATGCCGATATCGAAACAATATAGTGCGTCATAGTGGCATAGTAATATGAAGTTTATTTCACTTTAATTTGACCTTAATTTAAAATATAAATATGCAGCTTTCTCAATTTAAAACGGCTGTTAATTTACTTAAAATTATTAGAACGAATTTCGGAAGCTTTTCGGTTTGCCTCGCGATATCTGTGATGAGCTCAAAGTAAAAAGCCACAAAAATTAACAATCGTAGAAGGAAAATGAAATCAAGAAAGTTGAAAGAAAGAATAAAAACTTAGGCATAATTTAACTATTGTTTTACCGAAAAGTCGAGCGATAGCTCTGGCATGGCTAGACAGAGAGCCCCGACCCATCTTCTTCCATGGCCAATGAGGCATCTTTTTAAAAATGAAAAACAATTACACCTACGCAGAAAAGTGCAGGTTTATTCATAAATGGCGGCATTATTTGCTGTTCGGCGTAGAAAAATAACGCAGTAACACTGCAGCCAATTGGGCACGTCATGAAAAGTTGTGCATCATTACTGTCGGGTAGTTTTTTTGGATACGACATCGCAGTGCTTTACATCGCCGCCTCATTCTCGTTCAAAAGTTTTATCACATTTAATGATACGACTTATAATGTATTCCAAAGCAATGATAAGGACGCGGAGTATTGTGGCGAATATTTCTTTTAAAAAAAGGCACACTTCTTATTAAATCGTGCTTTACGTCCGCATTATACTGTGGTTTGGATCCATAAAAGCAGTTGATGCTGTATCAGCAAAATTAGGCAGCTGTAGCTTACCAAACAAACTGCCATGGAGTAGTCTGATCCCACTTTCCACATAGTTGAAGTGCTCCAGGACATGTAGTTCTCGACGCTCCTTACAGCGAGACTGCCCTTAACGATGATGAGACTAGCAGAGACAATCATCAGCACCTGTGAAATGCAGACATTAGGTATCGAAAAAAACGTGTTGCCTTTCCTGCATTACATTAGAGGCAGGGGCACTGTACAATGGGTGAACTCAGCTGACGTCTCTTCGACAACGTACCGTGTGTTTCGGCGAAGTACGCCAGTAATTTTTAAAAATGGGCGTTTTAAGGTGTAATTTATTCTGGAGGATAGTAATACCATGGCTGGCGGATATCAGAAAACACGCCAACTTCAGTAACAGTGAGCTGATTGTTTTAGTTACAATAATTAACCTTTTACAATTACAGTAATCAACCTGGTTCCAACAACAGATTTCTAGCTGACCTTCAGGATTAGCCACATCTGGTTTTAGAGTTTCGAAATGTATTATGCTCGGATCTACGCCACAAACGATTCTGGCTGCCTGGACGCCAATCGAGAAACCAGCGGCTTGTGGAGGCACAAAGCACGACCATCAGTATACGTCCCTTGGAGGTTCACATGTTGCACGACGTTCTGCGGGCTGCCTTGGGTCGTATGTTGGAGCAGCATGCACTGACGTATCCACCTCGTATGCCTCCACATCGTGAAGAAAAAATAATGCACCAATTACTTTTGTATGGACCATACTCAGGGGTTGGGTGCTGCTCTTCCTACTACGCTTGCTGAGGAAGGGCGGCCACTAATACTACCCACTTGGAGAGAATGAGATAAATTAGGAAGTAATCTGTATACGTGGCGTCCAGATAAAAAACGAAGGCCGCCATTGGGGCTTGTTTCCATCTCCTTTATCCTCCACGATGACAAACAGGCGCTACTTTATGGTTGGCGAAAGCATGTCGCTGCTGCAGAAGAAAGTATCAAAACGTGTTCTGCTCGTCGAGAAAGTGCGGCAACAAACCCCAACAATCCGTCGAGAGTCGTCAGATAAAACCCATGCAGGCGTGAACTTTGCCAACAACAAACTCGAACCTCTCCAAGATCACTAATTTTTACAACAAAAAGCACCAGGACACCAGGAGTAGCACACTTCGTTACCTGTTTACACAATTACTTTAGCTCCGCTCTTGATACGAAAAGTGGATGTGCTAAACCTTTGCTTTCTATTTTTTTCCTAGTATGCAGAAGAATATACCGACATAGGTGCAGATGTGGTATTCTGAACAAATGAGTACGTACGCTACGCCTGATCATAATACACACGCCTTTATCCCTGTCACATCACGCTCTCAGGACAGATTCGAGGAGGTAAACTCGAGAGAGCAGAATGGCAATCGTTGTCACTGTCCCGGCCCGAGAGAACTGACACGAATCTGCTTGTTCCTTTTAGCGGGATAGCACTAAGACTCCCACTCATCGATTTCGCTCTGTCTCGCTTGCTCTTCCGTTTACCAACCGGTTACCTGGGCTACCACATATTTTGTCCCCATAGGCGGCAGGTGGGCTGCCCAGGTTTTGTGACCTTGTGACATCATCACCTGGCCGCCGTCGTAGGTGGCAGTTCAGTTCATGATTGATCCCGAGAGTTTGCTCGGGAAAAGCTGCCTGGGTCTCACAAGCCCCACCGGTGGTAACATCTGCCATTGCAGGGCAGTGGCGCATCGCTTAACCGATGCCTTACAGTGCCAAGAATGGCACGAGAGCTCCCAGTTATCTAAGAATGTTAAGTAAAAGTCGATTATTCCATATGGAGGGCACTTATCTATTAACTCTTAAGTCTTCACACCTTAAGGGGACTTTAAGTGTCCCATCCACTTTTAGTACCCGAGCACTAAAGCCCGACTGAGCGATTTCGCCCATACTCGTTTGAAGCCTGCATGACCTAGAAAACCTGGCCGCGAACCGAAAACGAAGTGAAACCCGCATTGCAAGTGCATCTAATTCGCATTTCGCCTAACAAACCTCAATCGTCGGTCATATTTTTAGCACTTGAACGCCTGTGGGGTGAAAATAAATCGGATTAGTTGCCACTTTGTAGAGACTTGATTGTTATTTGATCATACATTTATATCTTCAGGATACCTCGGTTCTGTCGGATTAAATACCGTAATTGGGGCCTGCGTGAGCGCTTAGGCGGCGGCAAAACCACGGCGGCGAAACACAATCCCTGCTCTGTGAGGGTAAGCAGGCTCCCTCTCTGAGAGGGCAGTGCGGCTAGGCTGATGCCGTCCTTCTTCTTCACAATGACCCTCAGAATAAAAGGAGCCATCCTGGCGACTCATGGGGCCGATAACACAACCGGGTCGTAGTATGGCTTGAGTTGTTGGACATGCACAGTCTCGCGGCCTCGTCGGCGGAGATCGGAAGACGGTGTGAAGGGCTCAATAAGGTAGTTCACGGAGGATGTGCGCTCCAGGATGCAGTAGGGGCCATGGTATTTCGAAAGAAGCTGCATGGAGAGGCCGGGAGGAATGGAAATCATTCGCAGCCAGACGAGTGAACCGGGTGGGAAATCCGGATCAAGCTGACTGTCGTCATGGCGGTGTTTTTGGCGCCCCTCAGTGTCTATTGTTAGCGGCCGTGAAATCTGGCGGCAGTCCTCTGCGTGCTGGGTAGCTTCAGATGCAGTTGTACACTCAGATGAGGCAGGGCGGCAGGGGAGAACTGTGTGGTTAGGAGCGGATGAGTGCCGGCCGTAAAGCAGAAAAAATGGGGATAAACCGGTTGTGTATTCTGTAGTAGTGTTATAGGCGTACGAAATACAGTGTAGAATGAGGTCCCTGTTCGTGTGGTTGGCAGGAACGTACTATCAGCATCGAATAAAACGTGAACATGAAAACTAAGGTGGCAACACAAAAACACCAGCATATCAGCTCCTGAAGAGGAAATACGAGCGAGGCTTTTCAACACTTCTCAAGAAGAATGTTTGCGCCTTCGAAGTTAAACGAACCTCAGTTAGTATTGAGCTTCCCCTGGCTAAGGTACACTTAGTTTGCGCTTGGTGGCTCAGCTGCCTTGTTCTCGTTTCATTTCTTGCTGATAGTACATGGCCAGCACGGCGCCCAGAGTGCGATTAAATCGTTCGTTTAGGCCATTTGTCTGTGGATGGTAGGTTGTACTAGCCCGACCCGAAGAAATATATTGCACTCAGCGAGTAGATCTTTAAAGATGTCAGACAAGAAGACTCGTCCTCTGGCAATGAGGATACCACGAAGAGCACCCTGACGACGTATGAAGCGCTGAAAAATGAAGGATGCCACATCTCGAGCTGTAACAGCGTGGAGCACGGCAGTTACATCACATCGGATGAGGTGATCGATCGCAACAATGACCCAGTGGTTGCCAGCAGCATATGTACGGCAGAGGGCCGAATAAATCGATCCCAAAACTGTCAAAATGGCGAGGCGGGCAATGTAGTGGCTGCAACTCGCCAGCTGCGTATGAGACAGTTGCATGGGGCTTTGGTAGGCCGGAGAGGAGCGGACGTACTTGAGGCCTCTTTGCGCGTCAGCGTGGAAACAGGTGCAGATTTGAGACCGTAGATGTCGGCGAATGACGAGGGATGGAGAGGAATGGGAGAGAGAGAGAGCGGCGACGCAGAGAACGTGAGCGCCGGATGAAGAATCCGGCGCTCACGTTCTCTCCCATGCGTCGGCGTCCGGATCTTTCGAATGAAGAAACACTTAAAAAGCGAAGAGAAATGTGTAAGGCCTCAATTACCTGCCGCAAATCTGATCGCAGCTTTTATAGGGGTTGATTTTGTTTCCACGCTTGTCGACAGCGGTGCTTGTGTTTCTGCTATGACCGCAACCTTTTGTGACCACCCCACTTTCTGGATCCTCGCTGCACAGAGCAAACGCGCAGGTTACTGCACCGTGACTGGCTGTTAGCAAGAGTTGTGCCAGTTTTTAAATCTGTTGATAAATTTGATGTTTCAAATTACCGTCCTATCTCTATCTCATGTTCTGTGTGCAAAATGTTAGAGCATATAATATCTAAATACCTTGTAGAATACATTGAAACTAATCACCTTTTTTATAGTAAACAGCATGGCTTCCGTAGCCGTCTCTCGACAATAAAAAACTCTTTGAAATTACTCATGCTTTTGCTACAGCCATAAACTCAAAAGAGCAAATTGATGTCATTTCAATAAACCTCTCCAAAGCATTCGACAGAGTGTGTCATGGCAAGCTTTTACACAAGTTGCATGAGATGGGTATTGATGTACAAATAATTAATTGGATTCAGGCTTACTTAAATAACAGAGAACAATTTGTAAAAATAGATGAAGAACGCTCATCGACTTTACCAATATCATCTGGTGTTCCGCAAGGGTCTGTTCTGGGTCTGATATTGCTTTTATTATATATTAATGATATTGCGAAAGACGTACACCCTCTCGTCGAAGCGCGCTTGTTTGCTGATGACATTGTGTTATTTTGTCGCATAAAATGCCTGCAAGACCAGGTTCTCTTGAATGACTCTTTGAAGCTTGTGTATGATTGGTGTGTAAAGTGGGACATGAAAATTATTTACCAAAAGTCAACTTCTATGATTGTGTCGAACAAGAAGAAGCCATTAGCGTTCCCGTACATAATTAATGACAGAGCACTAAAGCGTACTAATAAATTCAAATATTTAGGTATCACGATTAGTCATGACTTAAACTGGAGTGATCATATTGCCACGGACCTGGCTCGAGCTACCTGCGCGCTAAGCCGTGACGAGGACGAAGTGGTTGCGTTCGCGTGAGGCGCGCTCGGGCTGGCTCTGGTCTGGGCGATTAAAAACCTCGGCCGTTCTGCGGTCCCCCTCTACGTCTACGACTGTTCTCCGTCTGGCCTGTGACATCTGGTGGAGGTCGCTTGGGTATTCTCGGCTGATGCTCCATCCTTCCTCAGAGAGCCGAAGCACAAGCCCGGTGCCTCTTGTGCGAACCCCCGTCCATCGTGTCAGCCGCAGGCTCCGCGGCTTGTCTCCAGAATTCGGACTCCAGCCTCAAGAGAGCGCACCCATGGCTACGACCACGGCAGCAAGGTCAGACAGCGCCCCGTTCATACCTGCTTCTTTTGTGAGCCTGCAGAATCCCCGGATCCCGAAGCCCTTTCACGGCGGATACTCGGAGGACGCCCAAGACTTGCTTGATGAGTTCGAGCGCGTTGCGCGTTTCAACGGCTGGGACGACAGTGCTAAGATCCGGAACGTTTACTTCAGCTTAGAAGACGCCGCTCGGATCTGGTACGAAAACCGCGAGACGAGTCTAACGACGTGGCAGGACTTCCGTCGCCAGCTGTTGGAGACTTACACCAGCAGCGATCGCCGTGAACAGGCTGAGCGTGAATTGACCGCTCGCATTCAGCTACCAAACGAGAACGTAGCGATGTACGTGGAGGAAGTGACGCGCCTCTGCAACCGAGCGGACCCGACCATGACGGAAGAGAAAAAGCTCAGACACCTGATGAGAGGCGTGAAAGAGCAATTGTTCTGCGGACTTGTGCGAAGCCCGCCCAGAACAGTCGTAGACGTAGAGGGGGACCGCAGAACGGCCGAGGTTTTTAATCGCCCAGAACAGAGCCAGCTCGTGCGCGCCTCACGCGAACGCAACCACTTCGTCCTCGTCACGGCTTAGCGCGCAGGTAGCTCGAGCCAGGTCCGTGGCAATACACAAAACATTTGTGGAGAAGCTCAACGGAAACTTGGATTCTTAAGGCGGAAGCTAAAAGATGCACCATCGGATGTCAAACTGCAAGCTTATAAATCAATAGTAAGACCAACTCTGGAATACGCAAGTATAATTTGGGATCCGAATCAGGAATATCTTGTAGACAAAATTGAACGCGTTCAAAGATTGGCAGTAAGGTTTATATTTTCGTCTTACCAAAGAACGCAGTCCGTATCTGAACTTCTTTTACCAACTTCTTTTAGCAACATTGGCTATTCGCAGAAAAATTGCTAGGCTAAAGTTTTGTTTATCAGCTTTATCACAAAATGTTCAATGTGGATTCCAGCTTGTACTTGCGGCCACACGGAAGATTGTCATCGCGTACGAACCATCCTTTTGCAGTTATGCCGTACATGCCGAGAGTTGATGTGTATAAGTTTTCGTTTCTACCTAAAACATGTATAGAATGGAATAACCTTGACCGACACGTATTTGACAAAACAAATTCACTTGAAACCTTTCTAAAACAGCTGGAACTGTGTTGTATTGGCTGATTTTCCCATTCCCACCTTGTAACAGCCCGCAAGCGCTAACAATATTTGTAAATAAATAAATAAATAAATAAATAAATAAATAAATAAATAAATAATCGACGTGAACAGTTCGCATCGTTATTCAGGAGACCCGCTACGTAAAAGAATTCATTTTATCCAATCTGTCAGTGCGATCAGGTGAAAGAGGGCGACTCTGTGATGGCTCGGCTGACGGCTAGTTTTCTGGTGGAGGCCAGTACCTGGCAACCCGGGATACGGGCACACAACAACTGCAAAGCCAGGCCACATGACCAGGCGATCCGCAAGAGCAACAAATTTGCCGATTGTCACCAGTACGCTAGATTTTGCCGAATTGTCGAAGCGGTCGGAAGAAGGCGTCGGAGCGTCAGGAGCTTTAGGCACAGGCGCTGGAGGGGGAGCGTAGGTTGGGCGGTCGTTAGGCGGCCTCGGCCTGGCGACGGCGGCAAGACCAGGGGCGCAGCGACAGGTGCTGATGGCTGTGCTGGTGTGGGTGTAGGGTGCTGTGGAAGTGCCTTAGCTACGTTTTCGCTGATGACATGGCAAAGGCCGGGCGCCAGGTACGGAGAATGCCCGGAGTGGGATGGCCGAAGCGAGAGTTGACGTGCCACCTCCTCACGCACGAAGTCTTTATGTGTGGGGCTGCTGAGCTCCTGGGTGGTACGAGGGTGGGAAACCGAACCTCCAACAAATGTTGCGGGGGCTTAGGTCTGCACCTAGGCGGAGCGAAACACAGTCCGTGGTCAGTAAGGGTCACCTGGCTGCCACTCTGATGATGATAACGCCCTCAGGCTTGACGGCCCATCCCTCTGATCAATGGCAGTGCGGCTAGGCTAATGCCGTTCTTCTTATTCACAATACTGATTTGCCGCTGTAGTTGCATAGACACAAGCTCCAGTGCTTTGGAGCAGACATTAGCGAACAAACGTCCGTGAAATGCCGTTCTCGCTTCGTTCACAGTATAGATAGGATCTTGAAGGACGTAGCAAAGATTTAAATCCTTTACATTAAATTATTTAGTGGTCGAAGGGGAATACCACATGACAATCCATGTATAATAATGCCTTACGCATTATAACCAAGCAGGAAACCGCACCGAAAAGTTCGGTGTTTGCGAAGTACTTGCGGCTAGACTTGTGGGTGCGCATACTTTGGAAAGACATTGGAGCGTCAAAATACGAACTGGGACGCAGGATGGAAACGGTACGAGCACTTCACTATCGACAAGCTTTACTGGACGAAGAGCTTTAAATATTTGAGCTCCTTTACCTATGCGCCAAGGCGCGGACAACAGACATTTACTTATTTATAGATACGAATCGAGAAAAACCATTTCACTCTGGTGAGCAACAACTGATGTAGTATCACTAATGGAATCATTTCCTTTTTTTCTTGATATAAAAGGCTTCTAGAAATTCACATTCAGCTTTGTCACAACTTTTCATTAATACACATGTATGTTGAAAATTGTTCTTTTTATGCGTTGTCAATGTAAAATTAAGTACTATAACCTCTGTATATAGAGGGTTTAAATAATGCTTTCAGTGCTTGGTTTTAATTTTGTATGTTACTTGTCCTTTATGTTATATCGCGCGCTTACTTTGTGTTTGCGCTGTTCATCCATAGATTGTGAATTATGCCTTAGGTTTATGTGTGCCTTTCTTGTTTGCATGCGCCCAATGGCGCCACTGTTGCTGGATGTTGTGGGCCTCGGGAGCTTGTCAAGCTACGGCTTTTTTCCCGGGGCCCTCAGTTCTCTGTAGCAAAAAATAAAACTGAAGGTGAAACAATTTGATAGGTGAGGCTCGTAGGCGACACGAGACTTCACCGAGCAAGCTTGGCAGTGATCTTGTGGAGACCTGCTCCACCGTCCCTTGTGGTTTGCTTCTCTGCTATGCGTCTCTTGTTAGTTACCTTAACTGACAAGGGAGGGCGCCGGCATAGCACCTACACAAGAGCCACGGACAACGTGATTGCTATGCGCGCGCGCGGGGGGAGACGACTCTCGCTTTGGGTGGGGAACGCGGCGAGTACGGACTCTTCGGCGAGCGCTCCGCTCTTCACCAGCGGGAAGGACGTAATCCCGCATTTCGTGCCGTCCGGCTTCGCAGTTTCCCATTGCCTTAGCGTAGGCGAACGTTCGCTTGTAACCGTGCTGGTGAGTCGGACGACTTCAATTCTTTAGCCTATTTTGCTGCTAGCTGGCGTTATTGTTGCTGTAGCAATAAACGCCTTGTTTGTGCCAGCCAAAGTGTCGTTAGTTTGTTTCCTCAGCGCAAGACCCGCCGTGGTTTGCGTGCATGGGGTGAAGTCTGGCGGTATTGAACAGTGTCAGCCGTTATGAAATGGGGAAAACGTATTTATATCTCCTATTAAAACGCCTTATCTGGCGCCCAATATGGGGCACTTGGAGTATTGGACGACTGTTCGGTTCGAGGAACGCTCTTTCTCCGGACTTGGCAAGCGGTGGGCCTAGCGTGAATTTTGATCACTAGTACCTGCGGCATGCTTTCTTGGGTGCTAGGTGTATTGCGCTGCAGCGTGTTCGAACTTTTCGACATGCTCAGCACATTTTTTGCTCATGTTTTTCTTCTCTGCAAAGTATCTTTAGCACAAGAACCACTAGGTCAGAATAGAGGGAGCGCGAGGCCTAGCTCCCGCGGAGTTGCCGAGCCCAAAGCGTGTGAGTACGGAGGCCGCGTGGGTGGTCCAAGTTTTCGGTACATAATTTTCTCTACTCTGTCTGTTTCAACTCTGGGAGTCGCGGTTTTAGGATTGATGGCTCCGGGATCCGGGCTGCCGGGGCTCCAGATGCCGCTACGAGCTCACTGGTATTGCAGCTCGGCACAGGGCGCTCCAGCACTGTCCGATACGGTGGGCGTCGACCACTCGGAAGCTGCTTCGCGCATTGAGCGGGGTAGGACCACCCTACTGAGATGATGTCACCCCTCGGCTCAAAAAACGTAACCCTTGCCGCGCCTTTGTTTTGTCACGGTCGTTGTCAAGGTGTTAGTTAGGCCTAAAGCTTTTCGGAGCTCCCTGCACCACGTCACAACAGACACGGCCACCAGACCGTGGTGTTGAGAGGAGGCGCACATTGCTGCCCGCCTATTTTGTAACCTCGCACGAACTGAACAGTCTTGTTCAACTCAAGAAAGGGCTTTGTTCATCCGATCTTTGCGTTTGCAAAGCCGCTCGACATGTTTTGCTAGCATTGCTAGTTTTGCTAGTTAAGCATTGCGACACGAGGCCCTTGTGCGCGCCGTTTCCCCTTCCGTGACCTACGGTAAAAACGTTTCATCATTCTTGAAGATACAGTGGAGTCGCCAAGGCTTGCTGTCCTGTGCACATTGCATCGCTTTCGTCTGCTGCGACTGAGCTGCCTGTATCCTTTTCGGCGCACCTATCCGGGACAGCCGTGGCGAGACCAGTCGCACTCTATGAATTGGTACTCTCTTTGATAGAGCATACCGGCCACTGTGCTCTATATAGCAGCATTCTACTCCTCCAACTTGCCTAAGGAGTGAAACACTTCCTTCGACAAAGAGTGCAGCTGCCACTGCATTCTCTCTACGGCCAGAAGGAGTTAGGTGATGTTAATTTGTTTTTTTTCGCTTTTGTAATGCAGCGGAGCTATATAGTCACCTACGACACGTATCTCATGCAAACTAGGTCCGCCCTTGATTTCGCTTAACGTAAATGAAGAGCTCTCCTTTTCAGCTGCAGAAAAGGAGCGATATGCCGGAGAAGAGGTTCTGAATAAGTACTTTTCAGCGAAAGCATGCTTTTACGTACATTCATATGAGTAGTGAGTCTCTTGTAACTGCGGCAATTTATCCGAAACATAGTGCAATCGCTAAGTATTTTATGCGCTCCGGAGCGGCCATTCTTGTTTTGGTACATCTGTTTAAAAACTGCGACCTTCCGAGGAAAAGCGCTTCGCAGAAAATAAGCTATGTTTCAGTTCAAGGAAAACAGTTCTCTCAGATCACGTAAACCTTCTCGATTCGCAGCGAAACATCACTCTATATACTTGCTGTTGCAGTGCTGATACGGTGGGAATAATCGACCAGCCTCCAGTGGATCTTCACATTGTTTTTAATGCACAGAATTATGAGACAGCACAGCAGTTTACTTGTTCACGAGGGGCGAGGCTTCGACATACCATGCACCATGAAATTGCTTCCGAGCAAAGATTATCCGCGGCGCGCAGGTACTGTCGGGACTGCTTCATCATTTATTGAGCTCTGACAACTAACGCGGCAGCGATCTGTGAGGTTGAAGTTAAACGACAGAAGTTCACGAAACATACGCAGGAAGCGCCGCGGAACTCATAATGAAAACATTTATATTTGTTCGAAACCAATAACTCCTGTCCCAGAGATAGTGAAGAGGTTGCGCAGCCGGCTCGCAACCTAAAGCTCCTCGGTTCGATTTCTCGCTCCGGCGCAGTTTTTTTCCAAGGTAGTATGGCAATAAAAGAGTATAGTCCTGCAGAGGGTGTACACTTGGAAGGAGTGCGCCGACTCTGGGAAAAGGAGGGGAATATAGGACAAGCGTAAACTCAGTCGGAAGGCGTTCCCAGCACTCCTTCTGTTCTTAAAGTGCGGCCGTCATTTCCGGGCGCTGTTATCCTGGACTGCAGTTTTAAACTGCGAAGAAAGGAAGAAATAGGTGCCGTAATGGAGGGCTCCGGAATAATTTCGGCCACCTGGGGATCTTTAACGTGCACTGACATCGCACAGCACACGGGCGCCTTAGGGTTTCACCTCCATAAAAAAAAAAGCTGCGGCTGCATTTTTATGGAGGCAAAACGCTAAGGCTCCAGTGTGCTGTGCGATGTCAGCGCATGTTAAAGATCCCCGGGTGGTCGAAATTATTCCACAGCCCTCCACGACGGCACCTCATTCTTCGTTTCTTCTTTCACTCCCTCCTGTATCCCTTCCCTTACGGCGAGGTTCAGGTGTCCAACAATATGAGACAGATACAGCACCATTTCCTTTCCCCAAAAAACAATTATTATTATTATTAACTGGCCTTCTCTTCGCGGGCCTGCGGACACGTACTCCACGTACCATGTGAGTCTAACCACGTCGAACGCTGCGGAAGTCTACGTGTTCTCCACTGCAAGACCTGCCTCAAGTGCATGAAGAACAGGAGACTCCTCCATTGCGTGTACTCGTAGGCACGTAGGTATGTTGAAGGTTGGGGGGACGTAGAGACCTGCCCCGCCATCTCCTGTGGTTTGCTTCAATGCGATGCGTCCCTAGTTACCTTAACTGACAAGGGAGGGCGACGGCGTCGCAGCTACACGAGCGCCACGGACGGCGTGATTGCTGTGCGCGCGCACGGGGGATCTCTTCTGCTGGGGAGCACGGCGCGTGCGGACTCTTCGGCGAGCGCTCTGCTCTTCGCCAGCGGGGAGAGGAAGTTGCGGGGAGAACGTTCCCCTGCATCTCGTCCCGTCAGGTTTCGTAGTTTTCCCTTGCCCTAGCGTGGGCGAACGTTCGCTTGCAACCGTACTGGTGAGTCGTACAGCCTCGATTCCTTACCGTATTTTGTTGCTAGCTTGCGCTATTGTTGCTGTAGCAGTAAATGCCTTATTTGTGTTAGCCAGAGAGTCATTCCTTAGTTCCCTCAGAGCAAGGCCCGCAGTGGAAGGCGTGCTCGCGGTACGTGCGCGATCACGGGGTGGCGTCCAGCTGTACTGAACGATGTCAGCCGCGATTAAATGGGGGAAGCGCATTTACCTCCTCTATTAATGCCACACAATCAGGAAGATAAGAGCCTTTTTTTGATAATGTATGCTCGTAATTTACGCAGGCGCTCCCTGTGGCATCGTCCGGTTTGCCCAACGTAGACTTTGTAGCACGTAAGGGGGAACTAATATACCACTCATTTTTTGCAGTCCTCATGGGGTGTTTGCTCTCGAGTAGCGCATTCTTGCACCTTTTTTTCCCTGCAATGCATAAACACAGGCCGGCGACCTTTCTCGGAGCAAAAAACACCACGTCTACCTTGTGCTCACTGGCCACCTTTTCCAGGTTGTGGGAGGCTTGGTGACCGCAAGGTACGACCTCTTGGCTGGAAAATTTCTTTGCATCTTTTTTATGGTTGTTTTGCTTGCTGCCCTTCACCTTTTTTAGCGTCCAAACTTCACTGCGTGACAGTCACGAGTAAAGTGTGGAAATATTTTTTCTGCAGCCTGAACACCTGTGGCGTAAAGCCTGCGTGCATTGCACTGTGATAGGACTCCGTTAGTGAGGACAGTGCAACAATGCTACTTTATTGCTAATGGAAATATTTTTCTAAAGCTTTCTCTAAAGCTGTTTTTTTCTCTTAAAATGAGACCAGATTTTCGTTTTGTGCAAGTGAATTGCCTACAACCAAACTTAAAAATCCTCAGAAGCAGTCAAAACATTCTTACAAACTTCGTTTTTTAATGATAGAGTACGTCAGCACTGCTTCCTAGCTTCCTCACTCGCGCTGTGCTCCCTAAGGGTACTTTCCCGATATAATATTAGAGCGCTCGGCTACTGAGCCGGAGTACTCGGACTCGAATCCTGGTGTGCTGCCGCATTTAGATGCAGGGGACCTGCAAAATTCACCCGTGTTCTGTGTGATGTCCGTACGTACTAAAGGTACCCAGGGTGTCGGAATTATTCTGTAGCCCAATATGGCACCTCTGTTCCTCTTTCTTCTTTAACTCTAACCGTCCCCTTTTTCCTAACAGTGAGATTGAGGTTTCTCTATAGAACTGAGTCAGTTACTGGGTCTTGCATTTCCTCAAAAATCAGTTTTCCCCATATGAAACTTCTGTTCATGCTTTATAACGAATAGAAATGTGGCGGAGGTTTCTCTTGAAGGTTTTAGTTGTACCGAAAGATAAAGGACCCGGAGCATCAAAGTATACATCCTAAATGCCTGTGCTTTGACTTTTTTTCTGAAGTGCAAGATCGGAACCTTGATTACGTTCATTGCTAATGTTAATTACCGGTCTATCCGGGCCGTCTGATACTTCTGCAAGCTGGTGCTTTTTTAAACTTATATCCTGCGGCAAAAATTGCGAGGTCATTGGAGCTCTTCAACATCCAGGGGTGCGAGGGGGAACCAATGGCGTCGACTTCCATTTGCCGTCTTTTCCCGTCGAGTGCCCCACTACAAAGCGCTCACGAGACACAAATGGAGCTGAGGTTCGTGCTGTCATTACGCAAGCGAAAGCGTGAAGAAGCGCCGAGTGTTTGGCATGGCATGCACCAGTTTTCAAAATATTTTCATATCTTTTGTTGATCAGTTCTCCTAATCGCGTCGTTCTTTTCAGAGGAGAGAAAGGTGCGTTTAAGGTTCATTTAACTTCAGGACTTCCTCAAACATGATCATTCATTACGAACGTAATTTTTTTACCCACAAGAAGATTTATGTTCCGGCTTTTCTGTGTACATGTGGTCGAAAGATGGCTGCATGAAAGTCATTTGGCAAGTGATCGTCATCAGCCTAACTGCGCCAAATGCACTAAGAAGGGCTTTGCGATGTTTTTACAATCAGCAATGGCCTATGCCGGCTGCGTATCCCTTATCTCCGCAACCCTCTTTATCTGTTCCGGAAACCTGACTTTTTTCTTCCCCCCGCTACGCTTGCCTTCTCTTGACATCCACTCGGGTACCCGTAATAACCTTCGATTATCTAGCTTGCTCCTGTGGCATGTGTTTCGCCGTTGCCTCGTACAAGAATAAGAATGCTTCTTTGGTATGAAACCCTTATTAAATTTCGTACATGATTTCCTTGACATTAACTGTAACCCGCCGCGCGCGTAGCGAATGGAGGGTGCGGGAACCCGTCGAAAAACAACTTTTCTTCCAAAGGGTTGGCATGATATAAACGAACAATTGACACAGTTTTTACGCCATTAAACCAAGTATGACGCGCGAAAGCACTCGGTTTTGAATTAGCTTGAATAAACATTGACTTGACTTGTCCTTCAAATTCGCTTGACTTTTCCTGAGTAACTTCCTTAAAATCATTGCCCTCCAAGACAATTTCTCTTAAACTTTCGTACAACGTGACTTTCCCCTAGCCACGCTATATCAAAATCATTTGATGTTAAAGGTCAAATGGCTAGCATCAAATGTCAAGGGTCAACGATTGCTATTTTCAAGCTAGTAAAAGTCAAAGATTGACAGTGCAGTAATGCTTTCGCCCTAAAAAAGATTTTCCAGTGCCAGAGAAGACACAGGCCTAACGAAGATAAATGTTGTACTGAATTATAAAAATACGTTGTTATCCACTCAAAAAGGAAAGCATAACAAATGAGAAGTTTCACTTGCACCGTCGCACCCGCGCAGCCAAATCTTTAGAACACAGTCGCTTAATTACTACCGACGCGAAAACCAGCTCTGTTTTTTGCGGCGGCATTAGACACGCTTGTGGCACTATAATGAAGGACATTATCCACCGACGTACCAAGGAGCCTTGGGCCAGCAATACTGAATACGCGCTGCTTGGTGCAATAGAGGGGAAGCTCATTGCAGAGCAGTGTCTGCGCTTTGCATCAAAAGGACTGGAATGTCAGAGCTAGAGAGAGCAGCTTAAACGAATTATCATGAAAGGCGCAGCGAGCATGACAGGGCTCACTCCCAGTCTGCCCTATGCGCCTTCAGGGGCCAGTATATTAAGCTGGCCTCGCAATGTGGAACCAAAAAATCGGAATCACGCTTTTGGGACATACTTGGGTAGCTTAATGAACTTCTTCTGCCAGACATGAGAAATGCAAACATGTGTGGTAAATTCGGTCGAAAAGCAAAAACCACGTAGGGTACCGGATCCTACTGTGATGCAGCAGCAACAGATGTGAACGTCCGGAAGTGGCATAAATCACAAGTTACGAGAGCCCCGCAATCTGTGTCAACAGGTCATGAACTCGGAGGCCGCATTTCGCGCAATGTGAGGAAGCGACCCATTTTCCACGGATTTCAACTGTTTCACCATACAACAATTACTGGAAATGCTTATCATCGTATCGTGAGAACCAAAATGCCCCGCCATAGGCGTATCAAAGAATGTGAAATTTTCCGAGAGCTCTACTCCGCCCACTCCACCAACGAGATTATTTCGAGAAGTTTGAGTTATTGCTTTAAATATTTTTATGCTCTGCCATTTAAGATCAGCGAGCGAGGAGAGTAACACATCACAAAGTTCGCATGATCAGAGCACTATTAGTTATAGCGATGCTCCCGCTCCCCCCCCACCCCCTCCCCAACGTATCGAGCGTCCAGCGATAAAATCGGTCATTCGGGAACATCTAACGCACCCCCCTCCCCAATGTGCCGAACGTCCAGCGGTAAATTCGGTCGTTCGGGAACATGTAACGCACCCCCTCCCCAATGTGTCGAGCGTCCAGCGGTAAAATCGGTCGTTCGGGAACATGTAACGCTCCCCCACCCCCTCCACAATGTGTCGAGCGTCCAGCGGTAAAATCGGTCGCTCGGGAACATGTAACGCACCCCCTCCCCTCCCCAATGTGTCGAGCGTCCAGCTGTAAAATCGGTCGTTCGGGAACATGTAACCCCCCCCCCCCCCCCCCCCAATGCCTTCCCTCTTCCCCATCCGCGGTCATTGCCGTGGCTCTCTTTGTGGTTACGTAGTCCAATACGCAATAAGTTTTACGAGTTGGTTTTCGTATTTCTAACTACAGCGCATATGACGGAACAGAGAAGAAGACACACTCAGAGAGCTTGAAGCTTGGTTTTTGAGGAAAGGAAAAGGCTCAGTAATTGTCTCAGATATGTCGGTGGACACCGGAACCGCGCCGTAAGGGAAAGGCGGAAGGTCGTAATGAAAGAAGAAAGAGAGAAAAAGGTGCCGTAGTGGAGGGAACACAGTTGCTCACCACGAATTTTGTAACACGCACAGACATCGCACAGAAAAGGGGCACATATGCATCTCCTGAGTGTTAAACCTGCCCGATGAAATTTAATCGGCGTCCTCGAGCTTAGTATCGACACACCACAGCCACTAAGCCATCGCGGTGCGTGCCACTTGAGCAATCAACAGCGCTCACCATGTGGGCGGCGTCAAGCAGAGTCCAGCACCGAATACACGCTCCCTTAGGGTAGTTGCTGTGAGCTGTGTGCGCGGCCCCGAAGAGCGCCAGGATGGCGAGGGGAGCACACTTTAGGAGAACAGCCGCAATCTCTGCGGCGCGGAGGGCATCCATTTTCTGCAAAACATGTCGTTCAGAAAACGGTAAGTTTGAAAAAAAAAAAACTGTTCAAGAGCAAAATAACTAACTGTAATTTTAGTGACGCCAAAACATGCAAGATATGGAATTTTATAGGCGCACCATTACGCTTAGAAACGGTCACGAAGCTGATTTTCTTAGTAACTAGCTACTTATTGTCGAATACTGCCACAAAGAAAGGCCACTCAAAGCTGTTCTTCGACCCTTGCTCTACCAAAACTCAATCCTAAAGGATGTTACTCGGTTTTGCAAGCAGGCTCTCAGCGAAGTAAAGTCGGCGGACAAGCGCTCGAGATTCTGGCATGGGGTTTGCAGCACAACTGCGCCATAACCACAGCCTTTTTGAGCTGTGAATCTATAATAAAAACAGTTTTTTCATATAACTTAAGATTTCCCCAGAACAATCAGTAAATCCGCAGATCACACGACAGCAGTTTTGAATTTTTTCTATTAATGTTTTTGGTATTGTTAAAAACCTTTCCGTTGGTTCTTTATGGTAGCCTTCTATGGAAGAACATTTATGGAAGGTCTTGCTACATATCAGAAGATTGGACGATTGCTTGAATATTTTTATAAACGTATTTTACAACTGTTCAATTTTCAAAGTTTTTGTCCGAAATTGTTGGACATGATACCGCAAGCTAAACCACCAGTCGTTCTTGTTATTGTCCTCTGTTGGAGTTGCCCATGCCCACAGGAAGGGGGGGGGGGGGGGGGGGGGGATTGGCGCCAGGGTACCTTGTACAGCAAAAAAAAAAATTGCGGAACATTGACTCATATAAAGTAGTAGAGGTTGAATTTTGTGCTAAAGCCGCCATTATCTCCCACTGGGTTTGGGTATGATCGTCATCATCAACTTACATTGGTGCGATGCGAATAGATCAGCTTCACTGTACTCTGAATTAGTGTAGTACGCCATCGCCGCACTCTATCACCACGCGTGCATGCTTTTGCATTCACAGCGCGTAAGTAGTGTTATGTGGCCTCGATAATTTCTCTCTTTGCAAGTATGCGCTCGTTCCCTACATTCCCGCTAATGGCCACTGCCCAAGATTTCACCCGACGCTCCAGATGTAAGAAACGTTTCGGATTGTCTCTGAACATTTCGGGCGCGGACTGTGTTGGTATGACCTAAGGGACACAGGTTAGCATGCATGCACTGCTGAATTGGGGTATTCTAGGCGCACCGTAGATTACAGTGCACTTTTGGAGGGAAAGCTCCACTCTCCGAGCTGCAACTTTCAAGGTCAACAAGGTTTCACTTTGACCTTGAGCCAGACTTCCCACGCCAGACGTCATACCTTGTGACCGGCAACAGATGGAGCCGAGCCCCGCCTGCGCCGCACCGCTCGCCTCGCTGCTGCGCCGAATTTCCGACGTACCAGGTGACATTACCACGTGACTAGCCGGATATAGCGTGCACCTCGCCGCGCTCGCTTCAGTAGGCGTCACTGGGGGCTCGACTCTGAGGCGCGATGGAGGCGAGTCTTTCGCTCGTCTAATTAGGTATAGCAGAGTTAAAGCGCAACTATTTTTTCGTGTGCTATTACGTTTCTCCGACCGCCCGCAGTGCTATTGATTGACTCCCTCTCACCAAGCACTTCGCTTCCGAGTTGCAGCCATTCAGGGGAGAGAGAAAGAATCTGATGGATAGGCTGATATGGCTGATGGCCTTTACGGATCCGATAGCCAGGTGTTTGAGGCATCGCTGCGCCCGAGTGAAATTTTTCACAGCTAGAGTTTGAGATTCTGTTCTTCCCATTTCTGTCTGCGCAACAGCCCTTTTTCATTTCCGCCCTGCTTGTTTGCTTGTTTCTCTCTTTAGTTCTTGCTATTTCAATATTTCTGCTGCCACAGCGTTCTTCTATCAACTCTCACTATTTCTTCTCTTCTTTCTTTCATCACCGCCCCTTCATTCTTTATCTCTTCTTTTTGTCCTGGCCGCCTCTACCTGTGACCATGGACGGCTTCATCTACGCGATGTCTCGGGTGTACGGCATATAAAAGCTCATACTGCAAAACACAATTATTATCATTATTTTTTATTCCTCAAGTGCCCCTATTACAAGAGGGATGGTCATCTTCAGTGAATGATGACGTGTTCAATGGCAGTCCTGAAATTGACAGCATAGGTGTGGCTCCTTCGGGCAGATTGTTACAGACCTTCGCTGTTTGCGCGAAGAAAGAATGAAGATGCGACGATGTGCGGGCATGCGCACGGTATACTTTGAGTGCTTTGTACGGGAAGAGTGGCGACGTGCTGGTGAAATGATGGTGCAATCAAGTGGAAAATGATGAAACTTATGATAGACACTAAGCCTGATAAGCTTGAGCCTGGTTTCAAGGTTCGGAAGATCTGCATTAAGTTTGAGCGATGTGACACTGGTTTAATATGAATGGTCATTGTAGATAAAACGAGCAGCGCGGTTTTGGACTGATTCGAGGTTGTTAGAAAGGTTAATCTGACGAGGGTCCCAAACTGCGCATGCATATTCCAGTTTGGGTTTAACAAGAGATTTATGAGCAAGCATCTTTACAGAAGGGGAGGCGAATTTCAGGTTTCTGCGCAGAAAGCCAAGGGTGCGGTTAGTGTCGTTAGTAATTCTTGTAATGTGAGAGGACCATGAAAGGTTGTGTGTAAAAATAACTCCAAGGTATTTGTACGAAGACAGAGGTGACATTACTAAGTTGCCAAGAATACATAGGAGTGGCGATGGTGGAAATATATGATTAATTTTTTTTAAATTTTAAGTGACATTCACCAGGTTTCACAACACTTCGCTACAGCGTTTAAGTCACGTTGTAAAGCGAGGATGTCCGAGATGTGATTTTTTTTTAAATTTTAAGTGACATTAACCAGGTTTCACAACACTTCGCTAGAGCGTTTATGTCACGTTGTAAAGCGAGGACGTCCGAGTTATTTCTATTGGGCCTGTAAATAACACAATCCTCAGCAAAGAGTCGTATGTTAGAAGAAATGCCATCAGGAAGGTTGTTGATATCTATTAAGAAAAGGGGGGCCAAGAACGGAACCTTGTGGCGCACTGGAGCTCACTGGGGAAGGAGGAGAAGAGTGGTTATTTGCGAAAATAAACTGATGACAGGAAGTTAGGAAGTTGCGTAATCAAACATAAACTAAGTGATGAAGATTTAAGCGTGGAAGTTTCAAGAATAGTCTGTTGTGGGGGATCTTGTCAAATGATTTTTCGAAATCTAAGAACACGGAGTCTACCGGTATGTTGAGGTCTAAATGAGAGCTTATATGATTAACGAAAAGTGCAGGTTGGGTGTCGCAGATAAATTTTTACGAAAACTGTGTTGGCTGGGACGAAAGAACCAGCGATTACAACCAGACAGACGCTATGAGAAATTTGTTTGAATCCCACACAATCCTGAAGCCTATCGCGTACATTTTGTCAAGTTAAGTCGTGGTATTAGTGGTTTTATGGGAGGTGAGGGGCGCAGTAACTGTTTCACGTACTGGCGGACACCTCTACTGCGCCGTGAGGGAAGCGAGGAAAGTGGCCATGAAAGAAGAGAGAAAAAGCTGCCGTAGTGGGAAGGGCTCCCGAATAATCTCAACCACCTGGATATCTTTAACGTGTGCCGTTGCGTTACGCCTCTCTTGAAATCGACTGACTCAGAGACAAGTTCTGTTAAGGAGAGGCTGAAGTACAACCATTAAAGGCCTTGCTGCATTGGAAGAACTTTCAGTTTTGAACTTGAATTCTGATTGCTATCCACCTCAGACTTTAATGCAAGGGATTCTGCCCACGGGTGTTTTTATGCACAACTAGTTATTTATTATGACCAAAATTTTCAATTTGGACAGCTGATTTAAATGTGCCTCCTGACGGCATAAAGAAAAAATGTTTGGCTGTTTATCAGCTAGGCATGAAATATTGTGCGTAAGCACGGTTTATTGCAGATGATAAGGAAACTCGAAGGCTGCACTCAGCAAATCGTGAGACACACCAGGGAAATCACTAATAGACAATCGGGAATAAAATAAGCCAACCACGACTATTACGGGTCAAGGCTTTCGTCATACGTAAGACCCCAAAAACGCACAGGTACATTGCCCAACATTGGAGATGAATGGTTTACACCGGTCCTTTGTAGGAACAGCCTTTACGAATATATTCCTAATAATAGGCTCATTACCTGTGCTGTTAGGGTGGCCTACGTCGATCACTACATTAGTCTAACGTCTGCGAGAAGCAGAAAATCCGAAAAAGTGTCAAGCAAGCGCAGTGGCTACCAATCCACATGCCGAATGAAAAAATGATGGTTGATTTGAGTAGCTAGGCCAAATGCAAATTAGGTGCGCTTGATTTTAGGTGCTGCGTTTATATATATAGCAGACAAGTTAAATGAAATGACGGGCCCGTTTGGCAAATTTATGAATGGAGCCAACAGTCACCGAAACCAAGGTGCATAGGGGAACGTTAATTAATTTTTTTATGTGTTATGCTTATCAGTGGTAAGAGCACCGGACGCGATATTCGGAGGTCGTGGGTTCGGATCCCACCGGCGGCATGGTTGTTTTTTCTGCTGCTTTATAAGTAATTTTCTTTAAGCGATTTATTAATCTAAGTATTATTATCCCACTGATAAGCATAACACATAAAAAATTAATTAACGTTGCCCTATGCACCTTGGTTTCGGTGACTATTGGCTCCATTCATATATATATATATATATATATATATATATATATATATATATATATATATATATATATATATATATATATATATATATATATATATGAAGGGAGCCAACAGCCACCGAAACCAAGGTGCATAGGTGAAAGTTTAATTTTTTTAAATATGTAGTGCTGATCAGTGGGATAATAATACTTACATTAATTTATCACCTAAAGAAAATTACTTATAAAGCAGCAGAAAAAACAACCATGCCGCCTGTGGGATCCGAACCAACGACCTCCGAATATTGCGTATGGTGCTCTACCAACTGAGCTACGGCGACGGCTGTCCAATCTGCTGCTCTCGTGGTTATTTATGTTTATTGGGTGTAAGCGAACCTTGAGAGTGTTCACCAGCGCCACTCTCATCCGTAGCGGCGCACGTAGCACGTCCTGTATTACCATGAATGTGACGTAGAACGCCATCTAACGGCGAGGGCGGAAACTGTGCGAGAGCCCTCTTATGCTACCTATGGCATCAAGACTGCCAGAACCGAGTCCCTCGTTAAGCTATTAGCAGACAAAGTTAAGTAAATGAGGGGCTCGTTTGACAAACTTTTGAAGGGAGCCAACAGTCACCGAATTCAAGGTGCATAGGGGAATGTTTAATTTTTTTTAATATGTAGTGCTGATGTGTGGTATAATAATACTTAGATTAATCTATCGATTAAAAAGATTACTTATAAAGCAGCAGAAGAAACAACCATGCCGCCGGTGGGATCCGAACCCACGACCTCCGAATATCGCGTTCGGTGCTCTACCAACTGAGCTACGGCGACGGTTTAGCTCACTAAACCGAATAGACATAGAGTTTCACAATACGTTAGGAGCCTGCCTGGTGTCGCAATACGAAAGTCTAACGACCAATCCCAGTTACAGAAGCAAGCCATCGGCTACGAAGGACAGCAAAGAGTCAACCTCGACCCGCTGTGGGTGGTGATGGCCCTCAAAAAGATCCCCCCCCCCCCCCCGCCCCTGCCAAGCATAATGCTTCCGGAACATCCCAAGGAGCACACAGAGAAGACGAGCGAGCCTCTGAATAAACGCTTGCCAACCTCACAGGACCTGGTCTATGTGGATGCCAGCCACTATGGGGATGGCCGAGGGTTGGTTGCAAACGTGGTGAACGCGGATAAGAAACTTGTAGCTAGAGGGTCGGTCACAACAGACAGGATGGCAACGGTGAAAAATCCGTGATAGCGCTTGCGATAGCGGGCACTACGGCCAAAACCATAGTTTGCGGCTCCAAGGCGGCGATTGTAAAATGCGCTAACCGAAGGATCTCTCCTGAGGCGCTAAGAATTCTACACACATGCCGAGAAAACAGGCCGATACAAATTATCTGGACACCCGCGCACGCCTTCCGCACTGGAAACGAGGCGGCTCACGAACTGGCTTGGGATCTTACTTTCCGAGCCAGTGTGCCACCCGCCTCTTTCACAGGTTGCGAAAGCTTAGTCAGTTACAGGGAGATTACCTAACAGTACAAATGGGACGAGCCAAATTTCATCCTTTAAATCTTCATTGTACAAAGATCTGGCAGCAACATGGAGTCGCCTGCAAACAAGCTCATATCCGAACCCGGATGTTTGCAGCCATTACTATCTGGGGCAGTGCACTGATAGCAGTAGGCCATGAAAGGACAGGGCTGATCTCAACCATATTGTATGGGGATGCCCACAGGCGTCACCTGAAGGTCGTAATATTAGGACGCTGGAACAATAGGAGGCGCTACTACTCAGCTCTGGCCCAGAGACTCAAGTGCGGATTGTCCGACTGACCGAAGATGTCGCCAGGATCCAACACACTAAACACAAATAGACCCAGATGGGTGTTTTTGGTTTGTTTATGGCGGGGGGCAGCCTGCCCCTATGGCAGCCGGCAGTAATATTAATGACTGGTCGGGAGGCGATTCTCGCGGAGAGCAGTCTGTGTCTCACAAGCCCCACGAGATCCCACGGGTGGCTGACTATCATAGCAGCGACTTGCAGGAGGCAGTCGCGCATACCTTAACAGCGGCAACGCTGCATACGGAGTGGTACTACGAGAGTTCCCCGCGGTCTATGAATGCAAAGCATGAAATAACTTTGTTTGCCAAGTGATGCGCCAGTGCGACCTCAGCCGCTGCAGGGACCCAGTAACTCATCGCGTCATAACCTTAAGGCGGAACCTTGATGTCCCTTCAAGTGTTTATCTCCTTCGTTCTATGCGTTTGTACACAGTTCTACATGTGAACATTTCACTGTGTATAGGCTGAAACTTCGAGACGGTGGAGGGAAGGCGATCGGAAAAAGCAGGCAGCCAGTAATGCCAGTCAGTATTCCTAGCCGTCGTCTGGGCAGGAGGGCGAAAGCCTCGCTTTATCGGTTGGACAAAAATTACAGGATTGTACTTATGCCTGCTTGAAAATAGAAATGCGAAAGCCATTCACCTTCTCTCTCCATTTTTCATTTCTTGTTAAAATTTTATTATTTTTCTTTTTATCTTATTAAGTGTTTTTTTTTACTTTTCTTTTCATTTCTCTTTCTTTTTATTACGCTATCTTTTATTTTTATTTGTTTTCTATATTTGTTTTAATATTTGTTCTAGTTTTTACTTCAGTTTATTTATTTCGTTACATATATGTTGCTTACGAACTGCTGTGTAATCAACTGTTACATTTTATTTTATTTACTTGAAACTTACGTACTGACAGTTCGTGCGGATAACTTCCGTCTACAAACTTCCGTCTACAACTTCCGACCACGCCACTCATGAGCCAAGAAAGGTTTACGCCTTAATAAAGGTATTCCAGTTATCCCACCATGCAGGTGGACAGCCCCACCACCTACCTCATAGCGCGATTGAGGTATCAACTCACCCTGGGAGCCAGTTATATGTGCCTCTCCTTTACACTAAACCAATGGAGTCTAAATCATCTGCTTTTGAGGAAAGAAAGGGCGCATAGCTGCCTCAGTTTGTAGGTGGTCACCACTATTTACTCAGCGCTATTCAGCTGTCCGCTGACCCATTGAGCCAGTTACAATCGCTATTCAGACGCTGAATACAGGCACACACCACTGAAAAACCCGGGAAGTGCGGCTTGAAGTGTTTTCGGACTACAAAGCGCTGCATAAAGTATTCAGATTTAAAGCCAGACACAATGTTGTTTTCGTGGAAATGCACTTCTAGCACCACTCCACGGGTTTCAGCTGTGTGTGTGTGTGTAGCGTGCGTGTGTGTGTGTGTGTGGTTGCTGCGTGCGTGTGTGTGTGTTCAGGCATGTATGTACCTTTCCTTTTATGAAAACCAACCAGCGGAAGGTTTAGACTCCGTTGGCTTTCAGGAAAAGAAAGGGGCATAGCTGGCTCCGTAGGTCATGGGACACCTCAATTCCGCTTTGAGGTAAGTGGCGACCCGCCCGACGGCGGCGGCTGCGTTTCGGTGGCGGCGCCCGTATTCGCTGTCCGATGTCAGTGCACGTTAAAGATGTTGTGACTGTTGTAAGAATGGCAGGCAGGAGCTCATTGGTTTACGTTTTTTTTATGGCAGCTCCACCATACTCTTTGTTGTAAGAATGGAAAGTGCGCTGGCCTGTCCATTGCCTCAAGCGGAAATGGTTTGGTTTGGTTTATGGGGGTTTAACGTCCCAAAGCGACTCAGGCTATGAGGGACGCCGTAGTGAAGGGCTCCGGAAATTTCGACCTCCTGGGGTTCTTTTACGTGCACTGACATCGCACAGCACACGGGCCTCTAGAACTTCGCCTCCATCGAAATTCGACCGCCGCGGCCGGGATCGAACCCGCGTCTTTCGGCCAGCAGCCGAGCGCCATAACCACTCAGCCACCGCGGCGGCTTCAAGCGGAAATGAAATGAAAATTCAATTGTGAGGAACTGAAACGGCGCAGTAATTGTCTCACTTGTTTCGTTGCACACCGGAACCGCGCCGAAAGGGGAGGGAAGAAGGAGAGAGTGAAAGAAAAAAAAAGAGATGAAGAGGTGCCGTAATGGAGGTCTCCGGATTAATTTCGACCACCTGGGGATTTTTAACGTGCAATGTCATCGCACAGCACACGGGCGCTTTTGCTTGCGTTTCGCCTCCATCGATACGCTGCCGCCGCGGTCGGGTTGGATCCACAATCGCTGCCACGTGCAGACAGGAGAGTTAAAATAGATATGAGAGGAAGGATTGAAATAAGGAACGAACGTCGCAACAACCGCCCTATCTGAAGCGAAGACGACGGCTTAGTAGCGGATACCCTCGATGACAAGGAGCCCTCGCCACATGTGCGAGATCCCAGCTTCGCAAAGCCAAGAAGCCACCCCCTCCTCTACGTTAAATATGCCCGGGTAGTCGAAATTATTCCGCTATCGCAGAGAGAGAGAGGGGGAGAGAAACAACTTTATTGCCACAGAATGTCGGGATTTAGGGCAGGTGGGCTTGGGCAGGACTAGACCGCGTATGCTGCAGGTGAGGTCAGAATCTCCTGCGAGGTCGCAGCGACGGTGGTCACGGACAAAGTAATGTAGTATGAGGAGGCCGCCATCGCCCTGGTAATCCTTAAGAAAGGTGCTAAAACAATTCTTAGCGATTCCAATACAGCTTTGCGCAACTTAGCAAGGGGACGCATCTGCGCCACAGCCTACAAAATTTGAAAAACCTTGCCTAAAAACAGTAGAGAATTGGATTTGGTCTGGGTCCCGGCCCACGTGGAAGATCTAGGTAATGAAGCCGCTCACCGCTATGCTCGAGGTTTTGTTAGCCGAGCAGGTGAGGAGGCTCCTGACACGGAAGCGCCCCGAATTGAGGTCATGGACCCGTATCACGTCATAACGCAATACTAGAGAGAGCTACAAATCCGCCTGCCTCCTCCGCAGAATTCGCTGAGCAGATGACAGGCTACCACTTGGCGACGGCTGCAATCGAGGTTGCAACCGAACCCGTGGATATACTCTAACATGCTCTCCTATTTGGTAAACCCGTTCTGTCAACTGTGCGATGAGCCTACCACTTTTGACCACATAATCTGGGACTCCTCGGAGGATCCCCCTCCAGTAGATCTAATTATATCTCTCTCTCCTGGGCAATGGGAAACTGTTCTCTCTAGTTTGGACCCCGACGTTCAGTCCAAGGCAACGACGAGAGCGCTAGAGATCGCTGACAGACTACAACTGTCGGACACCCGGAGCGGCTCAATTGACCCAGTGTACCTGCCATTTCATTTGCTGAAAATAAAAAAAAAGTTGTTTCTCTATCTCTCTCTCTCTCGTGCTTAGCAATGCTAAACCGCCAGCCATTTTTTCTTTCGCAACTTGCTTACGATGGCGCGCATGTATGAGTAATATACCATCTACTGACGGCAAAAAAAATGACAGAGAATGTTTGCAACATTCGTATACAGTGCAGAAGCTTGGCGTACTTTACCCTTCATTTATCATTTTGCGTTGCTGCTAGGACCTACAAAAAAGCAACGGTTTTGTTAGGCTCCGACCCTCCAGGTTAGTTCTTCTGCGCTAAAAATCTGTAAACTGTGGAAGTTTGTATCCTTACCGGCTCATCCGAGGTGTCGTTCGCTCGCCCGCAGCGGGGATGGAAGACTACATTTGAAGCCTCACCGGCAGCTAAACTACCGTACGCATCTGGCACCAAGTTTCCTCTTGCAACAGCTGCGCATGGCTGAAAAAAATACATAAGGCCTCGGGTGATGCGCGTGGAGCCTCCTGTGGAACTCAGCTTGCATTCAGGAAAAATATAAAGCTATAATGATCCCAAACTTCACATTTACATTTTTAGCACAAGAATTGTGACAGCACAATTTTTTTACTTGAGTTAGTTGTTCACTCAAGTTCTTTTTTTCGTAAAACGGGTATATTTCCTGAAGACATATGGCTTGATAAATTGCGCGTGAGTGATAAAGTTCTAATCTCGCTGTTTTCCTTTTAAAATCAAAACACGGCTTTAGGGTCGTTCCTCTGTTTTTCGTACACCAACAATACGTGGTGCACTCGTTGAAAAAATGCCAACAAGTAGAGTGCGTTGATAGTGAAACGGTGGTGTTTGGTTGAAAGTGTTAGTGAACAAAAGAAAGTTTGTCATCCACGGAAAAGAAAGGTCCCCAAGCTAGCTGCGGGTTGTTCATTTATTTTGTCACTGCAACTGCCAGCCCCAAAGTCATATTTAGGCAGGAGTTGGGGGTAGATAGCAATAAAGTTGACAAGAATACAATTTACATTCAGTCTTGCGAAGGACGACAACGAAAACAACATGTATAACACGTACAAAGAAAAAAACAACAATGAAGTACAAACGCTATAATACGACAGCGTGAAACACCGTTATCTATTATGGAATGCACTCAAAGAAGAAGATAGCGTCGAACACTCAACCACATTTGCAGGTAGGTGGTTCCAAATACAGATAGTAGCAGGAAAAAATGAGGCTTTGAACACATTTGTTCTGCACAAAAAATCGCTCGCCTTCTTTGAATGAAAAGAGCGAATTTGTCGCTGGGTAACTGATTGAAAAGATGCATTTCCGGTTATTCCAAGTTGGTTATGATAGAACAAATAGAAGTTTTAATCTTTCTTGGCATCGTCTTTCTTGCATGGTTTCTAAATTAGCTGTTTGCAAAAGGGTTGCTGGGTACATTTTCCAGCTATAACAGTTGTATATGAGCCCGACAGATTTACACTGGACATTCTCAAGTTTGATGATATTGATTTTGGCGTGCGGATCACAAACCACTGCATCATATTCTAAAACTGGTCTAATGAAAGATTTGTATGCAAGTAGTTTGATTTTTGTCGTGAATTTACCAAGTGTTCTCCTTAAATATCCAAGTTGCCTCATAGCTTTATTTGCTGTATATGTTAAGGGGTCATTCCATTTGAAATATGATGTGATTATGACTCCTAGGTATTTGTAGTTCGTTACCTCAGATGAGATGTTGTTATCAATGGTGTAGCGGAACTTCAATGGATTATCATTTCGCGTCACAGTCATAGCTACTCTTTTTTATATCCTTGTACATTTGCAAAGTTTTGCACCACTCCTGAATTATGTGCAAGTGCATATTTAACAACACCTGAACGTTCCGGCTACAAATGTCATGATAAAGTATAAAATCATCGGCGAACAGGGGTATTTAAATTTATATACTGGAAGCGATTATATCGACGTTTTTTCATGCCTCACGTTGCGTAAAACCACTATTTCGCATAACAGCTATAATTCCGCTGTTGAAACCGAAACTAAAACAAACAAGAGAAGAAAAACACGATTATAAATTATTTAGCGGTAGTAGATATATAACTCCTGGTGATTCATGCGCAGTAATGTCTTCCTGATTATCATCAAAAAGAAAACATGCCACAAAAATTAGGTGTCTGTACTCCTTTAAAATCAACACCTAGAAACAAAGATATACATACTAACACAGTACTGTGAAATAAGCGCTTAACATATCAAGGTTTTATTAATTCGTAGACCGGACATTTCTGTGAAGATAGTCGGCAGTATTAGAATTAAGTTCGATCACATTTCCTTTCCGTAATTAGTTATTGATGTTGAAACTCCCAGTTTTTAATGTACCGCGTATGATATGAAGGTAGTTTTTGCCGGGGTTGGATGGGATTGTGAACTTGTTTTTTTGCTATATAAGTATTGCCCAGAAAAATCGTTGAGTTTCACTGAGAACAAGAACTTCATGTGGAATTGTCCTCAGTGTGCCTTTAAATTCTGTGGTGTGCTCCATTTTTCCAAGCTCTTAGGTAGAAACAACCAACACTCTATGCTGGTGTTTTAATGCATGTACTAACAACCGACAGTCTATGCTGGAGTTTGAATGCAATGTACTAACACTTCACTTAGTTGAAGGCTGTGGCAAATGTCCACTGAGTGCTTTTTTCTCCTAGATGCGTCGGTCCGGAAGACATTCATTTAACATATATTTTGTACCGAATGGAGGATTGGTAACAACTACGGCTTCTGGTTTCAGAGTTACTCCAACCGCTATTCGACAGGGTTGGGAAGCTTGTATAAGTGCCCTATCTGACTGCAGCCTTCTGGACTGCACACAAACGTCCAGGGCTACCCAGAGCTCTTAAAACTACAGTGAAAACGGGCACACATGTCTTGGTCTTTCTGAGAACGACACAAGACATGCATTATGTTTGGTCTATGCTGGTTTCACGTCCCAAAGCTACTCAGGCATGCATTAAATTTGGTCAATATTCGCTTCTGCTCGATAGAACTCATAAAAGTGATCTAGATCGATTAGCGAAGCAAGCATTATCAAACGTGGAGTAAATAAAGAAAACTTTCCAATTTGACTACGAAAATTCTCATTTAAAAAATTAACAAGCAGTCTTATATTAAGCAGCGACCTTTCTTTCAAAAATATTGGGAATGATGTGATGTAATGCAGAAGCATTCTTAATTTAGTGTTTTAAAAGCCTTTTTATGAGCACGTTTAATCTAATATTTTGTGTTGCAACGAAAACCAGCAGAATGGCAAAGCATTGGCTACATTTCCGCCAAAACGTAAATTAGAACTGGTCATCACAAATCACATCAATTCTGTTAAGCAGCTAAAGAGTTCTAAAGCTTTCCTTTAATTTTGAACCGGAGGTTGAGTGCATGATATGTCTGCCCATTTCACCATTCCTCCTGAGATACCCAGGCAAACTGAAAATTCAGGCTGCCTTAAACGAGCCTCAAGCAAATTTTTGAACAAGGTGCGTACACCTACCCAGTTATTCTATCTAGGCGAAATTAGCATAAAATTAACAAATTAAGATTTAAGCTAAATTACCATTGATTTCAAACCCACGCACCTTTTCAAATTCGCAACCCTTTTCTTTTGCCCTGAGATCCTGGATGTCACTCTGACAACTATCAGGAGGCAGCAGAGAGGCGGAAGCTCGTATCTGGAGCTGAATTTGTACACTGCCATAGACAGCTGCTAGTGGTGGGAAAACATCCCCCTACCCCCACGTGGTGAATTCCAGCACCTAAGCTGTTAGTAATGAAATCATATGTCCAGGAGCAGGCGGTCTGACCATAGCAGAAGAAACGTCACAGCGTTAAATAGATGACTTCATTACTTCATTTTTAAGCATACCTATTGTTAGGTGCAGGATTTGAGAGTAGGCGTCCATCTGCACCTGGTCCTGACGGGATTTCGTACGCGTCCCTCTCACCTTGGCATGGAAGGCCGAACTGTGCTGCTCAGTTACTACAATGATACATGGGCTTCCGGAATCGTTCCAGAACACTGGAAGATCAGCCGCCTGGTTGCACTTTTGAAGCCTGGCAAACCTCCTTATGAGCTTACCTCATACCGGGCAGTTGCACTAGCAAGCTGCGTCGTCAAAGTTATGGAGCGAATGGTGCTGGCGCGGCTCGAATGGTTTTTAGAGCAGAATGCTCTCTATCCGGATATGATGACCGGGTTCCGGAGGGGATGTTCTTCAATTGACAGCGTAATCTACCTCATATCGACAGTGGAACATGAAAAACGTAGTCGCCGACTCGTCGCTGCTGTCTTCTTGGACATCAAGGGGGCCTACGATAATGTACTTCATGACGCCATCCTTGATGCCCTTGACGACATTGGCGTTGGCGGCCAAATGTATTCTTGGATTGGGAGCTACCTCAACGGCCGGTCTGTTTACATGTCTACGCCTGATGGGGAGACTACCCGTCATCAGGTTTGCCGTGGAGTTCCTCAGGGAGGAGTTCTTAGCCCAACCCTATTTAACGTGGCATTGATTGGACTGGTGAATTAACTTCCCACTAACATTCACATCAGTACCTATGCTGATGATATCTGCATCTGGGCGTTGGGTTCGACACGTTCGCAAATGTGTACGAGATTACAACGTGCCGTGTCATCTACTTCAAGGTACCTACGGCGTCAGGGTTTGCACTTGGCAGCTGAAAAATGTGCTGTGGTCGCATTCACGCGCAAGTCTGTCTGCCACTACCCGGTAACTCTTCAAGGGGTTGCAATACCATACGTCTCCCACCACAGATTTTTGGGCATTATCACTGACCGCGATCTGTCATGGTCGAGGCATATAAACATGCTAAAGAAAAGACTCACTCTTTTTTGCCATGTGCTTCGCTTTGTGGCAGGCATTAAATGGGGCCCAACGGAGCGCTCCTTGCTTCGACTTTACTATACCCTCTTTATTGGCTACATTCGTTACAGCCTTCCTGTACTCTATTACATGAGTATTTCCTGCTTGCGGACATTAGAGAGTGTCCAAGCACAGGCGCTCAAGATATACCTCGGATTACCACGTTGTGCCTCGAACAAAGGCACGATTGAGGAATCTCGTGCGTGCCCAATATCGGTCTACGTGCGCTTACACGCACCGCTGTCACCCGCTGACGAAGAGTTTTGATGAGCGACCGGACAGCAGTTTTGCACGCGCATTGCGCTTCCATCGCTCCAAATTGCCATCAGACTATGCCCTGCCGCATCATTCCTTGCAGCCCCCATGGGTAATGGCTCAGCCTTCAGTCTGCCTGCATGTCCCTGGCATAATCAAGAAGTCTGCGATGCCGGTTAGCGGACTGAAGCAACTTGCACTTGCCTACATCTGGTCAGAATACCACAAATGGGTGCACGTCTACAGGGATGGATCTGCGTCTCCAAATGCATCAACAGCAGCTTTCGCAATCCCTGCACAACAGACGACCCGCAGATTCATTTTGGGGCACAAGTCTACTTCAACCGCTGCAGAGCTTGTGGGCCTTCGGGAATCGATTCGCCCCATCTGCGGAGAATCGCCTCAGGAGTGGTGCATTTTCACCGACTGTAAACCTGCGCTACACATTTTAGGATGCTTCCTACGCCACACAGCCTACCAAGCTCTGGCTCTTGATATCATTAGTCTCGTATCATTTGCTGAGTGAAACGGCCACCGTATAGTGTTTCAGTGGATCCCCGGACACTGCGAACTCGATGGAAATGAGACCGCCGACGCTGAAGCAAGGAGCGCCTTCAGCAGTGGCCTGCGTACAGCTGTACCGTTCTCTATAGTGGACACAACTTGTCTCCTTTCGGAATTGATAAGGAGGGCGACGGCTAGGTACTGGGCCCTGCCAGACACCCGCCACATCCGCCTTAAACGGTTAGATCCGACGATGACCTTTTCAGTTCCTCGCGGAATACCTCGCCCTATTGCATGCGTTATCCGTAGACTACGTTCAAATGTGGCATTCACGCGCAAGTACTTGCACTAAATAGGACAAGCGGACTCCCCGGAATGTACCACATGTGGCGTGCTAGAGACTATAGAACATGTTTTAGTGGCGTGTCCAGCGTATGCACGTGAAAGACTCATACTCGCATCGGCTCTGAAGCCTATGGACACATCGCTCCTCTCTGAGGATTTGATCCTCGGCGCTTGGCCAGATAGTTTTAGAACTGTAAAGGCAACGCGAGTGCTCTCACGCTTTTTGAGCGACACGGACCTTGTCTCGCGTTTGTGATGTCAGAAAGTGTGCCTTGTTTTTTTTTAAGTAGTTTTTCATCTGCCTCCTCCCATCATCATCGTCCCCCATCGTGACCTTTTATCTCCTCTTCCCGTCCCCCAGAGCAGAGTAGCAGGCCAGATATTTATTTTTCAGGCCAACCTCTCTGCCTTTCTTATCAATAAACCCTCTCTCTTGAGAGTAAGTTTAGGCTATTTTTCCTGTGACCAGGTTATTAGAACCGGGATTTAAGATTCTCAGGCCTTACTAGTGTGTCTAAAGTTCAGCTAGAAAGAACCGTAATATAGTTTCCCAGATATTTGAAGACAAAGAATTTCTGACCGCAAGTTTGCTATTTTTTTGCAAGTGAAGCTCGCAATTTGCAGTCGATTAATTCATCTCAACACGTCTTTATATGTGGTGTTCGCGCCTTTAAAATTTCCGAAAATTTTTCTTGTACTAATGAACAAGGGATGTAAAGACTGCAAAGAAAACGCAAGCTAGATGTGTGTACTCTGAGGCGTTGGGGTAGTTAGATGAAACGAGGCTTGTTTCGGTACAGCAAGCGGAAGGCGCAGCTTTCATGCGCAAAACTTGCGCACTAAGGGCATGTTTTGGCAGGTGTGAGGAAGATAACGACCCACTATCGTCCCATGTGAATGCATTGGGATGAGAGATCGGGGCCGAGATTGCGGAAAGCCACGAGGGTGGGGCCGAGTACTTCAGTACGTTTTGGCTGGCCATGAAACTTGCGCGAAAGTTTTGTTCACGGACAGATGCTGCCGCCAGGGGCGCAGCGGCAAGTCAGGTTAAAAGTGCAGGAAGACGTATTTAAAGAAAATGGCGAATTTTAATTCCTTACAACAGAGTTAAACAAAAATAAAGGGAAAAAAGCTGAGCATAGTGGCCACGGCCATTTGAAAGGGGACGCTCCTACCTTGCTCCTACCTTGCCTGGATGGGCAACGAAGCTAGCTGCGTCGTCACTGCGGGTTGTTGCTCAAGCTACAAATACAGAAGGTGTTTGTATTCACAGATGTTTATTTCACAGCCCTTTATCGGGCCGTAAGCCACGTGTAGAGAAGGAACGTTTTATTGCGCTTTGTCCGGAAAAGAAGTACCAGAAACGACTGTGCAGTTAAGCAATGCACAGACGCTCTTCATGTTATTTCTACGTCGTTTGTCTCTTTCGTCGCTTTTTTTTTCACGAGGCTCTTTTTAACTCAGTGCAGCTCTGAAGTGCCACGGTCCCTCTTTGGCATGGCTTTCATCTTTAAGCAGCGATTCCAAGGAATAGTAAGTTTGGCTGAGCCTGGCTCACAATCCTCATGGAATGTAAAATTTTACCACAAAGCTTTGAAGTCTTTCATCACATGAGCGAGCGTCCGGTTGCAGCGTAAGGCCATTTGAAGGCGAAGTTTGACAGCAGATGTTAACCTTGAGAATTTATGTGCCCTCAAAAATAATTAATGCCCGAAGCACACATAATTCTGAACGTACTGACAGGTTAAAAAATAAACAAGCATGAATGTTGCAAATTCCAACGAATCTTTTACTATTACACCACAGCGTATTATTGATTAATTTATTTATTTTGTAAGACAGACAATGGGGGTTTGACGGCTCAGCGGCCAGTGCCGACGAAGGAGAAAAAGCAGACGGGAGACGACGCTGACGTAGTTCAGTTTGGCGCTCACGAACGCTTGACTACTGAGGTGCGCTATGCTAACAAAAATTGTGCCGTTCACATTTATTGTTTGACTTGCTTCTTTATACTTGGTGGAGCTGTTGAGCGAGAGCGGAAGAGACAGGTGCGGAGAGCAAGGAAACGTCGTACGTCGGCGCTCGTCCACAGTCGTGAGGATGGGATCCGCGCGCACGGTTAGGTCATTGTCGTCATAGATCATCTCCCGCGCTATGCGGAAACTTGCTCGCTACCAGCTGCGACGGCCTCCGACGTAGCCGGTTTCATACTACAGAACATCATTCTTTGCCACGGTGCGCCTCAGGAATTGCTCAGCGATCGGGCTCGCGTCTTCAAGTTGTTCGGCGTCTTGGAGGCCCTTCATCGGGAGTGTCACATCATTCACCGTACAACGTCTTCGTACCATCCCCCGACGAACGGCATGACCGAGCGCTTTAACCGGACCCTCGGTGAAATGATGGCCAAGTACATTTCATCCGATCACTCCAACTGGGACCGCATTCTACCTTTCGTTACCTACGCTTGCAATTTAGAAACGCAAACTGCTGGTTTTCCCCCATATTGTCTTCTCTACGGCCGGGAGCCATCTTTCATTATGGACGCCATACTCCCTCACCGCCCAGATTTCTCCGAATTTACAAGTCTCTCAAGCTGCTGCGCATGCCGAAGAATGCTGTCAACACACCCGTTCCTTTACTCCTCACGACCAGCAGCGTCAGAAAAGTGCCCGCGCCACTTCTACCTGTCTAACGCCGGCTTACCTTCCTGAATCCTTGGTGCGCATTTGGGTGCCTTCCTCCAGCCCGGACTAGTCTAATGAAGTGCTGAGCAAATTCCAGGGCCTGCATCGCGTAGTTCAGCGAAGATCTCCAGTTATCTCGTCGAGCCCCTCACACCTTCACCTGATCATCGCCGCCGCGGCCGTGCAATTGTTCACTTCGTCCACCTGAAACCCTACTACGATCCCGCTATCATCTCGTGCCCGTAGGACGCCAGGATGGCGCCTTTTCACCCCGGGGGTATCCTAAGACAGACAATTGAGGTTTCATGCTCCAGCGGCCAGGCCGAGGAAGGAGAAAAAGCCGACGGAAGACGAAGCTAACGAATTTCAGTTTGGCGCTCACGATCGATTCACTACTGAGCTGCGCTGTGCTAACAAAGGTTGTCGCCGTCCACAGTTATTGTTTCATTTGCATCTTTACAATTAAGTTAATATTTTTCAAAGTTATACAAAAAATTCCACACTCGTCGATCTTCCACCATGCAAGGAAGTGGAAGCCATAGGGGTGCTGTTTTCCCGCGTTCTCTATGTCGCACGCTTACTCTTAAGAGGCGCACTGCACTTGAGAGAGAGGACATTGTCGCTTAAGCAGTATATCTTCATTTTTCATTTTTGCAACGCCAAGGCGCACAGCGCCCACATCCCTGTTTGTACTAAGCTGTACACTTTCGCAAAAATTAGAAACAAAGCTGAAGAACCTACACCTGTTTTGTCGACACTGAAAACTAAATGAAATAAACGAGCAGGAAACGAAGAGCACAGTTTCTACTGCTGTGTTGCATACTAGTCATTGTTGACACCACCGGCCCTGGATACGTTAGAAGACAGGGTAGGCACGAATTTGTGCTGTGTCCTCTTTAAGTGACGAATCCAGACCGCATTCGTTGCGTTGTTGGCGCGTAAACGGTCGAGATATCAACTCCGACATCGACAAGCACATAGCCGGGAGGCCTCCGATGGCGAGCTGGAGCAGACAGGACAGTGGCCATCAGTCGTGGCCATATGTGGTGTACTCATGTGCAAATAGTTTCTGTGGACGCGCACGTTTTCTCGAAACGCGCACGTCCACAGAAACAACCGTCAATTCCCGTGTGGCCTGGCTCATCAGAGCACCCCGGGTCGGTCGCAGTTACACAGCGAGGCGGACAACGACGCACTTTTGTGCGTTTTCCTGCAGTCGCACGGCGCCCAAAACACCATCAGCATTCGTCCCTACGGCCCCTAAAGTGAAATAATGTGTCACTTTGCCACGAAGCTAGCGACTGACATCACTGCCTGTGGCGGGCTCCTTCCCCACTGGCCCACACGCGACCGCCAGCGCCGCGCAGCGGCCATCCCTTGTGGTTGACCGTTATGGCCATTGTGGTTGACCATGGTGGTTGACAACTATGGCAAACTTTGTGGTTGGCTTTCTCAACGGGTTGACCATTCTGGCACGTGTGCTGCTGCCAAGCCCCGTGGTTGCGATCGGCGAGCTGCTGCTTCTAATACCCGCCGGTGGGAACATGAGTTGCGTCGTCACTGATGCAGACGCAGGCGTAGTAACAACGATGAATTGCTCGGTAATATTCCTACCGGGCAGCAGTTGTCTCATGCAGATAAGGCAATGTCCGGAGGAGGCATGGCGGATCCTTTTCTTGCACAAGCAGCACAGTCGTTCCGTTTTCAACAAGGTAGCCAACATCTGGATGATAAAGAGGAACGCGTTGACCATTGTTCCAGGTGCGTTGCTTCCAAGCCCACTTTGCACTTCGCGTCACTAAGCTTGGGCTCGGCCCTCCAAGCTGAACAGAAAGGCCGGCTCGGTGCGTTTTCTAGCAGCAGCGCATGAAGATTCATCTCCGTGCAAGAAGACCCATATACCACTTAGTGCGGCTTGATGAAATTAGCGCATGATGAAATTAGAACGTTTGAGAAGAATGGTTCCGTAAAGTTTTCTTGAACAATGGTCTCGTCTGTCCGCACCTCTGAAAAGCATATCCCTACAATGCGATTCTACTGCCATACATAATAATGGTAGCAGACGACAGTGTGCCGACAACTGTCCCCCCCCCCCCCCCCCCCCCACCTCATCAAGTTTGAGCACCAACCTCGGAAGAGTGGCAGTTGTCATCATGCTTGCATGAAACACACCGCTATTTGTGCAATCCGTGGCTTTCCTGCAACCACTTCTTCTCCTCAATCACAGGTTCTTAATTTGTTTTTTTCATTGAAGAAGAAAAAGGCTGTCCACCCAATACCGGGCTGAAAACGTTGCCCTTCACCTGTTTTCCTGCCCGCCGGAAGCGCTGGCACCATGCGATAGTGCAAAGCGGCAGCGGTTCAGGTGTTTTCCTGCATACCGAAGGTTTTTTCAGTGCAGCTGCCTCACCGAGCGGTGTTTTTCAGAAATATTAAAAGGAAAATGAAAATTTACGAGCAGTTTGCAGCAACTGCACGTGGAAGCCCCTTGAATGCAAGCTGGTTCTGGCACACCTATCCGCTTCTGCATAGCTCTACAAAAGATGCGGGAGTAGGTAATGGAGACCGGCAACAGGTAGTCCTTACTTATTCTTGCTTCGGTTAAGTTAGACAACGAAAACGTTTAAAAGAAAGCGGGCGGAAATTGACAAGCGCGAAACAAGCGGACAAGAGCGCTGTTTTTCCCGACATAAACCCAGGCGATTCGCTATACGAACAGAGGCAACAAAAGTACTGAAATAAAGTATTACTATTGCTACACTGCTGACATTCTGTCGGCGCCACCTGGTAGCCAAACCTGTCTCCCAGCGCGTTTCCAACGTCTTCTCTTTATCGAATGAGCGCGGCTGTTTGGAAAGCCTCGCCCGAGTAAACGGCTGTGCTTCCCGCGTCCTGCTACGTTTGTCGGTGACGCTATTGTGCACTCTCTCCCACAACAAGATATTATTCATTTGTGTTAAGAGGTAACACTGAGAGGCTGGACAAATGCATGGCGCTGTTTGTTTTGAAGAGACTCTCTAACCATGGTTGTGTTAAGAGAATCGGCTTATAATGTTCTTTCAAGTTTCTGTGTAATAGTAGACATTAAGAATACTATATCGGGAAGCAGATTTAGGTATCACTGACATCAACCTAAATGTAAATACTCTCTCAAGAGTGCTTTATTGGGGTAGCAGTGATGTGTAATTTTCTTGAAAAAACTCGAGGGAACACTTCAACCTATAGAGCCACTGGCCCGGCCGGTGGCGCTTTGAACACAATCACTGGCGCGGCTTGTGAGGTCCTGGTTGTTTTCGCCAAGCAACCTCACGCGACACAATCATTAAAGTAATTGCCACCTGCCACGGTGGACAGTGTGCCTGTAATTCCGTTTGTAGGTTTCTATCTGCCAGGGGGGGCAAGTTCTGATGATGTCTCGCGGTCATGTGACCTATGTTACAAGTGGGACATCTGCTTTTGTGCTCAAAAAGGCCAACTCGAAAGGCGGAGAATTTTCTGCATGATAGGATTTTTACGCTATCACGTTAAATTTTAAAATTGAGGTATTCTTATAATCATCCACATAGTCATAAAATGCAATAAATTTTTCTCGTGAAGTTACACATTAGTGCAACAGATCAAAGCGAGCATTGAACAGTGCATAACGAGACTTGCGAAGTGATCTGTAGTGAAAATATGGCACTTAAGATCGCATTATACTGAAGTTAATACGAAAGAATGAACAAAAATTGTCTATTTTTATTTATATATTTGTTTTTACCGCAGTCTTTTGGTGCCGGTATCATAGCAGGCTTGGAAAAAATAAAGCAGTTTCACGAAACATGGAAACCAGAATAAAGAAAGAAATAAGTTAAAGCTCTGCTGCCAGCACCTGCATTACAAACAGTTAAACATGGTATCAGAAACAATAAAAATGAAATATACAATGGACTAGTAACATGAAAAAACCTTAAAAAATAAAAGTAAGTGTTTACTAACCGACGAGTCGCTTGTATTTGCAAAATATAGTAAGCCTGAATCATCTCCCTTTTTCTTTTTTTTTTTCTTCGCAGTCGCTAAGAAGGCTATGCTGGATAACAAGGTCTTAAGGCGCGCTCACACTAGCGGGAAGCTTCCCGCACCGGCACAGCGTCAACGTCGACGCTGCCTCGCAGCTCCTCAGAATGACGCTCACACTGCGCGCGTTTTCTCGCTGCGGTTGTCTTGGAATGTGGAGAGAGGAGGCGCTGAGGGAGGACCCGAACGAGCAGAAAGAGAAGGGGATAGTCACGTGACACTAGAGAAGACTGGAAAGCGTACCCTTTTCCCGCGTCGTCGTCTTGATCGTCTGCTAGCTCTCCTCCCGTCGCCCTTTTTGTCTCCAGGATGGCTGGTTCGAACGATGAGCTGTTGGCTACGGTAAACGTACTTATACTTTTGAAAAAGACATAGCGCATGAAGACAGGATAGTGCAGAGACTGCTGCAGGTGATCGAGATTCGAGCCACGTTGGCCGAAGGGGCACCACGTTTAGCAGGCTGCGAGGTTGTCCGAGACTGGGGCTTCGCCCGCGAGGGGCGCAGCGGGGTTTACGGAGCTTCTCCCAAGCGAACTCCCCTAAAGAAAGCCGGGTGCCAGGCCGGGGGACGCTTGTACCCATTTTTACCGGTGGGTGCCCGGCGGTGGGCTTCGAACCATCCACCTCCCGGAGCCGAGACGGGCGCCCTGTCTTCATGCGCTGCCTTTTTCAAAGTGATGCACCACCCACGGCCGCTCGATCTCGATCTCCCTCCTTGGGAGCGGCCTGCCGAAAGCGCCTCGCGGCCTGTGATGGCGGAAGTACCAGCTTGCGCCGCTGCGGCGGCCGTGGCGCTGGCTATCGGTGAAGGAGTAGAAGCGCTGGCGGCGCAGTGTGCGCATTTGTAACGGAATCGTTGCCTGCAGTTTTATGGTGTATGCACTGCCCCTAGCGGTATGCACTGGGCCTCAGAGCCCTGCGAGTTAGGGCTCCGAAATTTAATAAAAATTACATTTCGATCTACTGGTTCTTTATCCTGTAGTATTCATAATGGTATAAAGTAGGGAACGGGGTTGCCGGGTATAATTTCACACCTTTGGAAACGCAAATAAAATGATCACGGTCGCGTACGCGGATGTTTGTCGATATCCGCGTGGTCGGTAAATTTCGCAGCACACAAAGCTATGCAGAACAGGCAACTGAGATTGACATAACGACTAATGACATTGTTTTGTCCACGCATGCTCAACTCATGCCCTTTGTTTACGGCACAGACGCACTTATTGCTTTTTTCGAAGAAAGTGCGCCCTCAGATAACCAGAATTTTTTTTTACTCAGTATTGTTGATGTATATAAAAGATGGCGAGCAGTAACGATTTTTCGTACATTTCCGCTTATGCAGGACATAAATACATGTTGTAACGTGACGGCGAGCCGAAGACTGGACTACACGGCGAGTGACCATGGCATGATTTAATGGTGCTGGGCCTTGCGCGAGCGCTCCTGTACTCACCACTGCTCGCTCTGTAGTCTTGTAGTTTGCGACAATATTGTGAATTATGTCAAGGAGGAGGGGCTAAAGGCGAACCATGTGTCTCCTCACGAGACTTTCAGCACATCTGACAAATGCACAAGGATACTTCGTGTACCTTTGATACAGTAATAAATATACGCAGCATACAAAAATGAAAGCTAGAAACACTTTAATAAGACCACTCGTCCAACATGTGCTCTCTATAGACGCAAGACTTTTCGGGACAGAGGCTTCCGCGAAAGTTTCAGGATACTTTCCAGCGAGCTATTCACGTCTCCTGCCCAGTTGGCTAGGAGTGGCCTCAACCGCTTCTTAACAAAGATCTCACAAAGTTCTTCACAGTGTTGTGGGTATATGCAGTCTTTGCACCACATCACAGGGCAGTCCTTCAAGCGAGGAAGCACGGCATTGGAAAGAAGTTTGGAAATACGTGCACAACGACGAAGGGCCCTCTCGACGAACGTGCAGATGAGCTTGCACAGCCGTACAGCTTCAGGGCGCGCATAACTCAGACCTCCTTGGTCAAGGCCGGACACGTATGCTCCGTCACGTGAAGGCTTTCCTTTAGGCAGCAGCTTACACTCAGGGCATGTGACCTGAAAAAGTAATCACGTGCGTAATTTACCGCCGCTTGGTTTCAAAATAAATATGCTTACCTTTCTTTCACAAACAATGACAAGGTAGCCAGCCAAGTACGTGAGTGGCGCGAACTCAATTTCCGAAGGTACTTCGTCGTACTTCATGACGTGCTGAATTTTCCAAAGCACAGCCAGGGCATCTTCTGGAACTGCTGGATTTTTCACTTCGCAGGTGACGTTCGCACATCTCAGTGCCGCTTGGCACTCTGAGCTGGAAGGTGCATTTCCATGCCTGGCAGCCTCCAAGATGCCTACTTGCAACATGTTTTCACCCGATCGTGAAAAAAGTATTCAGTTTGATTACAATATCTGACTTGCCTTAAGCAACTTTTCCGCCGTGAAGACAGCTGTTCTGGCGTCTACTCGGTCGTTGCCACCGTTGAACTGGCGGAAGCAACTGAACAGGGACTCAACTGGGTCACTGTTAAAGGGCCGGGTGAGCACGTACTTGAAGCTAAAAAAAACGACAATTAAATGAGAACATCACAGGCTAGCACTGCGCTCGATTTTTTTTTTGAGCCATGGACTAAACGGCTACAATTAAATAAGCAAGTTTAGTGAAATTTTTACTTGCCCGAGATCAGTCAGCAGATACTCGACAACAGCGACTGTTGATCTCGTCGTCATGACAGTGGCTTCATAAGTCTCCTTAGTGAGGAACTTCGCACGAGACTCCCCACTTCGGACTTCGATGTTTTCAAGGAAGCTGATAAAGTCGACCTCAAGCCAGGTTAGCCGATCGTCATCTGCTTCGACGAATGGTGTTTACCTTGACTTCCAAGTGGAGATGTCGTGAAGATCGTACCACATACTTATTGCCTTCATAAATGCGATGGTCGATCCGCAGTCGCGGAATTCTGATGCTTTTTCGTGTGAGTGAGGATGCTCCTGAAGGTACTCCAAGGTGTTGATTACGACAGGTGAAAATATTAATGTTGCGCGGCATACCTTCATTTTTTCTAGATTGTTTGGCTGCACATGAGCTCGGCTTAATAATCGCACCGGCTTGACCAACAGCTGCTCCTGAATCTCGTATAAAGTGTGGAGGAAAAAACCACCTCTTATGGGCTCTACGCCATCAAACATCTCTCTTTCCAGCAGGTTGGTTCTCAGGTTCTTGATGAGATGATTGGGATCAAATGAGAGGAACAGAGGGTCACCTTCGCGTACTGGATGACGAACAACAGGTTGGAGTGTATTGTCGTCGGACATGTCGCGGAACATTGCGGTGTTGGTCTGGTGGTTGTCGGTGACAACACGAACAATGCGGATTCCTGCCTCTTCAACCGCCTTGATGACACTTAGCGTCATAGTGAGGAGCTGGTCATGCTTGAGGTTTCTTGTAAAAAAGTAACCGACCGGAATAACATAGGGTGTGGACAGCCCTATTACAACAAAACAAAGGAATCTAGTGGCCACTTCACTAGCACCTTTTCTAGCCTCGCACACAGTGTCAACCAGCCCAAATATTTTGTCTACCTGACGATCATAAATTACTTTCTGCTGGATCGACATTTCGTCAATGATGAGGCTGCAGTATGTTTCTTTTTCTGATTTTATACCTTCCCTCTCTACCTGCAGTCGTTCCTTGATGAGGCTCGTGACTCCGGTCTCTCCCGTAGACGACCCAACAAACTTCTGCAGCGTGCTTCGGCACGGTAGTTTTAGAAGCTTTCTTCCGCGCACTAAGTCGTATCCTTTGGAGGACGTTGCTTTCCATAATATACACTCTCTCAATGTTGGCTCGTCCCAAGCTGGTCTTGCTTTGTCAAAGTTCATGACCTGTTCCAAGACTAATTTCGCAGTCTTGTCACCGTCTGCTGCAGCCTTGGACATGTTCACTGCGGACTGCACAGCTCGGTCATCTTCATAACGTTTCAATCGTTGGCGGACTTCGTCATAACTTTCTTGCAGCTTTTGCAGTCGCTCATTAAGTCTTCGGGTTTGCATTTCAAAGCGATGAGCTTTTCTTTTAGTCTCGTCGAAAAATCCTGTCAAATTGAATGACGTCTGACATTCTCCATCTTTACACTCCTTTATCCGACATACCTCTACACCAATGCAATCGTCCGAAGAATGGCTTTCTGCTACAGCTGACTGGACTCTGAAACTTTCGCTTCCGCCGTGTTCAGTGGTGAAATCTGAGTGTGCAGATTCCTCTTCCGCATTCATTCCTCTCTCTTTACCTTCTAAAGTGCCGGTCGTCTGAGATATGAGAACGTCAGGTTGCGCACGACAAAGCGTTCTCCGCTTCTTTGAAGTCACCGGCTGTTTGTATGTGGGATAGAAGGGAAACTTCGTCGGAACCGCCGTCGGCCTGAGCAACTTGCGCTTCGTTCCTTGTCGATAATCCTCCTGTTTGAAATGCAGTGAGCATACAACTGCTCTGGAGCTCGGTTGCCACTGGCTGCCCTTGTCACCACCTTGCCGCGAGATGTTGCGTAACCACTCCTCCCGAAGGTTTGCATTGGACGGTAGTTCATGGTAACAAAGCTCCGGGTTTCTTGCAGCATTTTATAGGCAGTGCGGCACACAACAGTTTTTAGGCATTATCGAAAACCCCTTAGAGGATCTGGCAAAAAACGTAGCTTACGCAATCGTCGTAGGAGCATGTGCAACAGAGCTTACCGAGGAGCATTCTTTCGCTCGACGAAGGCGTACGACAAGGCACCGCTTTTACGGTTATTCGCCAGTGTTGTGCGCAACTACACTCAGAAAAAGAGTTCACAATGCTTGTTTTCGACGCACGTACGTGAGCGCAGTGAATTTCGAACAGGAACACCACGTAAACGCAACAGAAAACACACAAAGCCTCAGCTTCCGAGCCTCCGACCGCGCCGGCCTACCGGGAGCGTTTCACCGATGCTTGGCGCCCCTAGCGGCCGAAATGGCAAGTAGCCGCATCACACTCTCCCCTTTGTCTGCTCCGCGACTCGGCAGGCCGCGTGCACCAACAAGCCCAAAGTTCCACCCTATTAAGTACTTAAACTTGTTTGTTCGCTGCTTCTGCACCGTCGCTTCTGCACCGTCTCAAGTAGCATGTCCATGCTGGCAAAGCAGCCGCCGAGTGCCCGGCCGGCCGGCCGGCCGGACGCGCGCAGCCTCCGCCTCCGCCGACGGGGTCACTGAGCTGGGACCGACGTCACGGTTCACGGTCGGCGCCCATTGGCTGTTCTCGTCAGCGGCACGGGAAAAATAGCTGCCGGACCCATCGCTCTGCGGGACGGCACAGCAGGCTCTCCGCGGGAGAAAAACCGGCTTGTGCGGGAAGCGACGCGCGGAAAACGTTCTGCGTTGCGCGTTTTCCCGCTAATGTGAGCGCGCCTTTACAGGTTTGATCAGGCCGACCACAGTAGTCAGAGCCTGCTGTGCGTTTGCTTTCGCTTGAAAATTGGAATCCATTCCGCAATCTTAAGTGACTATCGGTTATGTGCTATGCGCATTACATGCCCTGCCCATGTCCACTTTCTCTTCTTTATAACAGATAAGGATTCACTAACACGGGTTGGTTTCCTGCTTTCTGGCTTTATTTTAAGTCAGCAAATAATTTTTTTTGCATGGCTGGTTGCGCTGTCCTCAGTTCCGTTTCAAACCAAGTCGTTCGACTCTTAGATGTGAGGGCCGTACATTTTTTTACTCGTTAAAATTCACAGGTCCCTGGCTCTATGAGTTGCTGTCGTGCTATCTAGAGCCGAAGGATTCCGATGTGGACTGAACTGAAGCTTACATTACACAAATATTTACAGCACAGGGAGAGCAGGCGCGACCAAGCTAACATTACAGGTACGGCCTGGGTTGGTCGTCGGCCATGTTCGATTTGAGAGTCCCTCACCATTACTAGAAATTCATTGCATGTAGGCGACAACGCAATGCCTACATGCTTTGACGCAGTCCCCTTTCGCCGTCGGGAAAGATGGAACGCTTTGTCTCTCACAAGCGCTGTCAGACCGGAGTAGTCGTGCTTGTTGTGTCAGCCTCGCCAGAATGGCTTGACGGGGGAGTGCGAACTGCACCACTGCTTCCCGCAAATAGAGGACACAAAGAGCCGTTGCCGCTGTCGACTCGTGGCTGGCTCATCCACTATGACCGCAAAAAACAGGCCGCGTATAAATCCTCTTAGAGAGGTGGACACTGGTCTCAGAGGACGGAAAATTTTCGAATAGCCAGAGCAGACGAAAGCTAGAGAGAGAGAGAGGTGCGCTTGGAACCAGGCAGAAAACTTGATGTCCTATAATGCCCCATCGGCAAGCTTTCGGAACACGGGATGCAAACAAAATAAGGTTCAAAATATACACCTCTGAAAATTTGATTAAACATGCGTGAAAGCGATGTTGTCAAAGCTGCGGTCGCCACGGACAGATGGTTATGCCCTATAAAAAAGGGTGTTTTTCAATGAGTGCAATATTATGCAACCTTTTAGTGCATAATAAATTGATCCCCTTATACCAACCAAGCTTTCTATTCCATCTGCTTGAATTTTAGCTGCTCTTGGACTGTCCGTTGGAATTTCGCCGTAGAAGCATCGCTGCCCGAAACGGAGATTCACTCGAATAGATAAAGATCAAAACGCCGCTTCGTCTTGCTCATCAAGTGCCGTGCCAAAAAAAAATTATTCCCTTCCTTCTGAGTGCCGTTAAAGGATAGAAGACAGTAATTTTAAGAAGAATCACATCTCAGTAACTTCAAACCTTAGCGCCAAAAAGACTTCTTTCTTTTCCAAGTTTCCCCGAAATATCAAAATATAACTGACTACTTTGAACTGCTCTGCAGAGATGATATACCTTTCAACAAACTGTGGCCAACGCGAAAAGCTGCTTCTTGTTGTCGCCTTAATCACGATGCCTTGCAATCCTTTCGCACTACGTAGTTTTCCACAAAGTAGCCATGAAAGTGAGAGACCGAAAGGAAGAAACAAAACAAACTAAGCATTTAATTTCTTTGTGACTCACTCATACATTTAAACTACGCACAGATGTGCTCACTCTTACGGATGAAACTATTTTCTTTACGTACAACAAAAACTAATCATGCTGTGATGATGCTGTGTCATTCTCTCCCATCGCTTCTGTACAGACGATGATAACGGCCTTGATATAGCCTCCTGGTGTAACTCTATTTACTAGACTGCCCGAAGTTTTTAAGTCATCTCAGTCTGTGATGATGCTGTGTCATTATCTCCCATCGCTTCTTTACAGACGGTGATAACGGCCTTTATATTGCCACGTGCCTAGCGCCGCGCGACAGCCTTGTTTGGTGCCGACGACGACGAAGCGGTTGTTGTGGGCACGAGCGGCGCGCTGGTGCTGGTGGTCTCTGTGACTCTGTGATCGGAACGGCAAGCCGACCTTATTCTCTGGTCCTCGGCAACGTGTACCTATCCAGCACCTCCACCAGTGTCACGACTGAAGTCACAGGGAAGGTACACGTTGCCGAGGACCAGAGAATAAGGTCGGCTTGCCGTTCCGATCACAGAGTCACAGAGACAAGCACCAGCGCGCCGCTCGTGCCCACAACAACCGCTTCGTCGTCGTCGGCACCAAACAAGGCTGTCGCGCGGCGCTAGGCACGTGGCAATATTGCCTCCTGGTGTAACTCTATTTACTAGACTGCCCGAAGTTTTTGAGTCATCTCAGTCTCTTACTTGAAGAATTAATCACCTTGGACAGACGAAGTGGCCATTTCGGCGCTATTAATTCATGTCGGTGTGTGAAGTTGAGATGTGCTGAAGCCACATTATTGGTTTGTGTACCACATCAAAGTGCTTATGATGGCTGTATTGGAGTGTTTTGAGCTGTGTGCTGCCCCTTCTTTAACAGTTTTTTCGAATAGTTTGTTATAGTATTATTCTAAAGAAAACATTCTTCGTTACCATCAACATCATCTTCTTGTTCACGCATTTTCCCCTCTCCGTCTGTAATTAAGTTTTTGTATTTTTATGTCGAACATTTTTTACACAGGTCACATAAGCCGATCAAGCTTCTGTGGAGTTTATTTTTGTCTCAGCTTCTTCCTCTTCCTCAGCACAAATATAAATATTGATTCCTTCATCAGGATTATGAGCGGCAAAGCCATTCCCTATTTGTCCACATATTGAATGTGTGCAATTTTCGAAATGCAAGCAAAGCTGCTAACTAGACATCTGTGCAGAGGGGTTGAACAGAGTCAAACTCATGCAAAAATTGCTGTAGGCTCTTTCTCTGTGTCAAGGGCGTTTTTGTTGCCACTAGCAAAAGTCCCTGCCAAACTAAACAACAAAAGTTCCGTGTGCCTTTTCTTGCAAGTATTTTAGGCAGTAAACGTGGTTTTTTAATGCTCTAAAGAACAGTGCAATACGTTCTTCGCACACGCGTTCTACCAAATTTAAAATGTGGCTCCAGCTGGAGTGAAGACCGCGAGAACGGACTCTTATTAGTGCGTTGGGCTCTAACGGCGACGTAGAAATGCTGGGATGTAGGCCGTGATTCCAGCATAGTGTCATTTTGTTATGGGGCTAATAGCACAGCTGGCCGAGGGCAGTGTGTTTTTATAACGCAGCGCACGCAGCTGGTAATGCCGGCGAACACGAACCCGTGCTGTGCCACAGTGTTAGCTCGCTGCCAGCCAAGGCTTTAATGAGAAGTGCGCGAAGCAGAACAGCTACGCGAATGTGTAGTTGAATGTAAGCGCTCACAAACGCTCACTGGGCGAGTTTTGATGTCGAGAATATTAAGAGAGCCATGTTAATGCGCAAAGCTTGAAGCGATGCCTAAATCCTCGCATATTAGTGTTCATGTCTCTGAGTTGTGCGCTGCGGCGCACTTTTCAAGAGTGCTTTTTGCTCCCTTGAGCCAAATTAGAGTGATGCGAAGGACTCGCATAACGTTGTAATTATTAGCATTGCTGGTGTTGACTAAACGACCAAAAAGTGGCGGCATTAATGCAATATACGAGCAATGCAAGATGCGCAGTGCCTGAGGTTTGACGTTTGAAATCCGACTTCCGTGATTCATAACGCCACCGGTACAGGCAACCTGCAGTGCAGAGGCAGTCCTAAAAATTTTCCACTGGATGCCTAAAGCCAGCTGCTTGGGCGGCTACAAACGTCAGGCCGTGTTCTGAACTATTACAGGCGCCCGTCTGGCTGATAACATTCCTTGGATAGTTTCTCTCCATGTAACCTAGTCAGCTGACGCACGGCACGTGTGGCTTCGACAAAGCGCGGATGCTCATGCAAGTAAGCGCAGGCAAGTGGCGTGAAGTACGGCGCGTTTCGCACAAACTCAGCGCATACTGCCACCTCTCAGTCTGTCTCTTTTCCCAGGACGCGTGCGTTTGTCGTCGCCTTCAGTCTAACCCCTTCGTACCCCACCTTCTCAGTTTATGGTACCGTGTTACTATTGTAACGGAAAACAGGGAGACAGGTCGCTAACCAGCAGAATACAGCAAGCAGCCAGCCAGCCAGCGCGAGACACTTCAACGTCTTCGAAGACACTTCAGCGCCACCTGAGAACACCAGGTGGCATTACTCCCCCTCCAAAAAAAAAAGAAAAACAAAAGCGGGGTTGCAGTATGGGCAGTGGAAAGAGAAAAAAAAAACAGCACAAGCACACAAAAATGTACAAGGGAGGTGGGCGAAGGTGTCCCACGCGAAAACTAGCAGAACACTGAGCGTAGTATCCATTACCGCGTGAAGTAGGGTTTCATGCGGACAACGTGCACAACCTCAGAGCGGGGTGGACGACGCTGAGGCTGCACAGTCCCGTCAGGAAGAACTTCGTAGGTCACTTCGGTGACGCGGCGCAAAACTCGGTACGGTCCAAAGTAACGGCACATCAGTTTTTCAGACAAGCCTGGGCGGCGTACCGGGGTCCACACCCAAACTTGGTCTCCCGGATGGTATTCGACGTGCCGATGACGGAGGTTGTAGCGGCGTGCATCCGTGCCCTGCTGCCGCTGAATGTGAAGACGGGCAAGTTGACGTGCTTCCTCGGCGCGCTGAGCGAACTGCTCGGCGTCTGGCGTGAGTGGGTGGTCATCAGTGCTGCAAGGAAGCATTGCATCCAGCATCGTCTGAACGTCACGTCCGTAGACCAGACGAAATGGTGTAAATCGGGTCGTCTCCTGGGTGGCCGTGTTGTAAGCGTATGTGACGTACGGGAGAATCTCGTCCCAGGTTTTGTGCTGCGAGTCTATGTACATTGCGATCATGTCGGCGATCGTTCTGTTGAGTCTCTCTGTGAGCCCGTTCGTCTGTGGGTGATAGGCAGTAGTTTTGCGATGGTTCGTGTGACTGAGCTCGACCACGTCGCGCATGAGCTGTGCCGTAAACGCCGTACCTCGATCAGTGATTACGTGGGACGGTGCGCCATGACGCAGCACGATTTGTTGCATAAAAAACTGGGCGATCTCAGATGACGTACCGCGCTGCACCGCTTTAGTTTCCGCATACCTTGTTAAATAGTCGGTCGCGACTATGATCCATTTATGACCGGCCGATGACACAGGGAATGGGCCCAGAAGATCGATGCCGACTTGATCAAAAGGCGTCCGAGGGGGTTCAATAGGTTGGAGCAAGCCCGCTGGCTTGAGAGGAGGCGCCTTACGACGTTGGCAATCGCGGCAGCCTCTGACGTAGCGCTGGACGGCGTGAGAAAGTTTGGGCCAATAATACGCCTGGCGCACGCGTGCAAGTGTGCGGGAAAAGCCCAAGTGGCCGGAGGTCGGCTCATCGTGACAAGCAAGAAGGATATCGGTGCGGAGATCTGCCGGAACGACGAGGAGGTGCGCTCGGTCAACAGTGCTGGAGTTTTTCTTAAACAAAATGCCGTTCCGGAGACAGAAGGCCGGCAGGTTTCTAGAAAATTGTCGGGGTACGACAGAAGCTCGGCCCTCCAGATAATCAATGATAGGTCGCAGGTCTGGGTCAGCTCGCTGGCGGGTCATTAGGTCTAAGGCGCTGACAACTCCAATAAAACCACTCTCGTCCTCTATGCTATCATCCGCTAACCCGACGGGCGCGCGAGAGAGTGCGTCAGCGTCTTTGTGCGTCTGGCCAGATTTGTGCACAATGGTGTAATCGAATTCTTGGAGGCGGAGGCTCCATCGGGCTAGGCGCCCCGATGGGTCGCGAAGATTTGCAAGCCAGCACAACGAATGGTGGTCGGTAACTACTTTGAACGGGCGGCCGTAGAGGTACGGACGAAATTTCATGGTTGCCCACATAACCGCAAGGCATTCTTTTTCTGTGGTCGAATAGTTTGTTTCAGCGGGAGAAAGCGTGCGGCTTGCACACGCGATGACCCTTTCCACGCCACCTTGGTGTTGGACGAGTACGGCGCCGAGGCCGACGTTGCTCGCGTCGGTGTGGACTTCGGTTTCAGCCTCTTCATCAAAGTGCGCAAGAACAGGGGATGTTAGCAGTCGTCTGCGCAGCTCGGCAAAAGCCTCCTGCTGCTCGGCAGCCCACACGAACTGTGTATCATTGCGCGTGAGGTGGTACAGGGGTGCGGCAATCTTTGAAAAGTCGGCGATGAAGCGGCGGTAATATGCGCACAGACCCAAAAAACGTTGCACACTTTTCTTTGTTGCAGGAACAGGAAAGTTGGCGACGGCAGCAGTTTTCTCGGGGTCGGGCTTAACGCCATCGGCACTCACGAGGTGACCGAGAAACTTCAACTCTTTGTACCCAAAGTGGCACTTCTCGGGCTTTAGCGTTAAGTCGGCCGATCGGAGGGCATCTAATACTGTCCTCAGGCGTTCAAGGTGTTCGGCAAAGGTTTCGGAAAATACGACGACATCATCGAGATAAACCAAACAAGTTTGCCATTTTAGTCCAGCGAGAACGGTATCCATCATCCGCTGGAAAGTTGCCGGCGCTGAACATAGCCCAAAAGGTAGCACTTTAAATTCGTACAGTCCGTCGGGTGTCACGAACGCCGTTTTTTCGCGGTCCCGCTCGTCGACCTCTATCTGCCAGTACCCACTCTTTAAATCAATGGAGGAGAAGTACTGGGCGCGACGAAGTCTGTCGAGCGAATCGTCGATACGAGGCAGCGGGTAGACGTCTTTTTTGGTGATGTTGTTCAGGTTCCGATAATCCACGCAGAAGCGGAGTGTCCCATCCTTTTTCTTCACCAGCACGACAGGTGAAGACCAGGGGCTGCTGGAAGGTTGAATGATTCCATCTGAAAGCATCTCCTTCACCTGCGTTTGGATCGCCTCACGCTCCTTCGGTGAGATACGGTACGGCTGCTGATGGATGGGGCGGGCATCGTCGGGCGTAATGATGCGGTGCTTGAGAAGAGCCGTTTGCCGGACTTTCGACGAAGAAGCGAAACAGGAGGAGTATTCAAGTAGGAGGGCACGTAGTTCTCGCTGTTGAGTCACCGAAAGGTCCGGGCTGATGTCAAGGGATGGGCGCACAGGTCTAACAGCTTCGAACGCGAAACATTCAGAAACCTCCGCTAAGGGGTCGGCGAATGCGATGGCAGTAGCACGAAAAAGGTGCCGGGGCTCGTTAGAGAAGTTAGTCACCAGGAGCTCAGAGCAGCCGTCGCGGAGATGGATGAGACCTCGCGCTGAGCAGATGCCGTGGGTGAGCAAAAGGGACAGGTTGCCCTATGCGACCGCTGTCCCTTCACGTAGTCCGTCGCAGTGAACACTCACAAAAACGCTGGCGCGTGGCGGAATCCAAACGCTCTCGGCGGATATTCTAAGGGCGGCGCGGCGTGGACAGTCCTCAGAGTAAACATCAGCTTTCTCGGTAGAAAATGTGACAGTGCGCTTTCGGAGGTCAATAATAGCTCCATACTCTCGGAGAAAATCAACGCCAAGGATACAGTCACGGGAGCAGTTCGGTAGAACTAGGCAGCTGACAACAAATGTGGAGCTGCGAATTTGGACTCTTGCTGTGCATAGGCCAAGCGGAGTTACGACATGTCCGCCAGCCGTGCGAATCTGCGTGCCGGACCATGGTGTCATTACTTTTTTAAGAAGCGCCGCTAGCTTTCCGCTTAAAATCGAGAAATCAGCGCCAGTGTCCACCAAAGCACTAACCTTATAGCCATCGAGAAGCACGGGTATATCCAACGAGAATCGATCTCCGAGTTCAGGTACTGCAGTCGTTGCCTTTAAATCGCGGTCGGTCGCTGTTCGCGTTGTCGGGGGGTCTTGTTCGTATCGATTGCCAGCGGCCTCGCCCCCTGAGGTCGCTCTCTTTAGTTTTCCCGGCGGGGACTTGGCGACCGTCTCTGCGCCATCCAGGAGGAGCTTTGGGGCTGTGGCGAAGGTCGGCGTGGTGATGGAGACCGAGACTGCCGCTGGGGAATTGTCGCCATGCGCTGCTGGGCTACGTAGTCCTCGATCTCCCGGGGTCGTTGACCTCTTGGTGGACGGGGCATGTCGATAGGGAACCCCTGCAGCCCAAGCTGTCGATACGGGCACTGGCGATACAGATGACCGGGTTCCCCGCAGTGAAAGCAGAGACGCCGCCGATCCGGAGCACGCCACAGGTCCGTCTTCCGCTGGGGTGATCGTCGATTGTCGATGTAGTACGTGTCGGGGTGTGCGGAAAACAGCGAGCCTTGATTGGATGGAGGAAACTGCGCCGAAGAGGGCGCAGGACGTTGCAAGGCTTCAGCGTACGTTGGACGACGGCACTCCGTTGGTAAAGGCGGCGGGTCAACGGACGGGAACGAAGGTCTCAAGGCTTGAACCTCTTCGCGGACCAGGCTAGCGAGAGAGCCGGCCGTCGGCAGGGGAGCACCGAAAAGCGCCTGGAGCTCTTCGCGCACAACGGAGCGGATCAGGTCGCGGAGAAGACCAGGGTTAGCCCCGAAGGCAGGAAGCGGCTCTGTAAGTGAAGCGGCGAGTACCGGCCGGTCGTAGGTGGTAGACCGCCGCAAGAGCATCTTCTCCATCGTGACCGCCTCCGAGAGAAACTCAGCAACAGTCCCAGGTGGACTGCGCACGAGGCCAGCGAAAAGTTGCTCTTTAACGCCGCGCATGAGATGGCGCACCTTTTTATCTTCGGGCATGGCCGGGTCAGCTCGCCGGAAGAGCCGAGTCATATCCTCCACGTACATGCTTACAGTCTCATTCGGCATCTGAATGCGAGACTGCAAAGCCCGTTCAGCCCGTTCTCGACGATCCGTGCTGGTGTAGGTCTCCAGCAGGCGTCGGCGGAACTCGTGCCATGATGTTAGGGCGTCTTCTCGGTTTTCGTACCAGGTACGTGCACCATCCTCGAGACTAAAGAAGACGTTTCGAAGTTTAGCGGCGTCGTCCCACTGGTTGAATGAGGCCACGCGTTCAAACTCGAGAAGCCAGTCCTCTACGTCTTCGAGCTGACTGCCGTGGAATGGTTTGGGCAGTCGCGGATTCTGCAAGGTGTAGTAGGCAGCAGCTGGCATGACAGGTCGATGGGTGGGTGCTCTGGCAGACTCCAAAAGCCCGTGTTCGGGAGGTAGGCCTTGATTTCTCCGGCTAGCACGGTGCACGGGGGTGTCCACTAGCGAAGGACTGGAGCCCAGGGTATCCGGAGGAGTATGAGACATATACAGGGATCTTACCCAGCGCCTACAGGTGGCACTATAATCCCCTTATTGCCATGAGTGTGGGCAGTCTGCTACCCCCTACCACGCGTGGCCGGCGTACCAAGCCACTCCTATTTTGCACCTGCTCCCAAAAACCTGCACTGAGGAATGGGAGGTCACCCTGGAGGACCCCTTCCCAGATCGCCAATCAATGGCTGGACCACCCAGCCGCAACTGCAGCGTCAGCTATTGGCACCTTGACGAGGAGTCCCTTCATTCTCGCTCACAACTTCGTAAATAAAGAATACGATTCCCCCTCCTGCTTGCTCCTTACGCACCGATGTGTGTTACGGCGCTGCGAATGAGACGGCGTACTTCTGAGCAGGTTGCCTATCTGTCAAGAGAGTATTTTTAGCAGACGACGCTGATGCCTTGGTAACGTTGCGGGCGTGAGGAAGTAAAATGTATAAGCTCCTCGGTTCTGCGTAATAAATATCGAATTCTACCGACTTTCTTGTTCACAGTAAGCGTGGTATTCAGCTTGCGGCATCAGCACATCGTAAACAAGCGCACTCTTCAAGATCTCCTATATAGTTCAACTGAAGCAAATCAATGACCGGAAATTCCAGCCACAACTTTAGGACGGATGGTTACTTGCTGTTTGTGCGTAAGGACATTTTGAGTTTCTCAACTTCGGTTGCGACAAACAACCTGACACTTGCCAGGGTTTTTGACCTACACGTTTCCGTGAAACAAATTAATTATTACGGGCGGTAACTCTCACTCATCACGTTTCGAGATTTCGTGAGGTCTGCTACCATCCATGATCTCAGCGTCATCTGTGGCAGCAACTACTCGTCGCGTTTCGATATTTCGTGACGTCTCCTACCACCCTGAGATCAAAGCGCCATCTGTGGCGGGAACTAGAAAACAGGGCATCACGCATTGATACTTGTAGAGCCATATACAATAGCATTGTAGAAACAACCACCTGCCGCGTGCCAATGATGACGTCACGGTCCAATATGGTGGATAGAATAGAGGTGGAACTCCACGACTAGAAAAACAAATCAGGGCGGTTCAAGACTAACAAACAGCGCCAGCGCTCTAAAAAAGGAACTTTTACGGTACGACTGTGTGAGTACGACGTCAGGGGACAAAATGGCCTCATACTTTCGGTTCCTCGAATCCAAGATGACGGCCAATAAAATTGATTGTGCCCTCCCATTCCTTGTGCCCTGCCATCCTCCCATGCCCATCTCCGAATATTTTGGAAAAAAAATAATTTTGGTATTAAGTTCGTCACTTCTTCAGTGGCACAAATGTTTAATTAAACAAAAAGCATTTCTTCGTAACCCGTTTTGTCTTGTTCATGAGTTGGAACAAGCTTCATTTAAGCATCATTTAGTTCTTGTTTTCAAATGGTTGACGACAGAATGTTCCTTAAACGCAAAAAAGCTTCGTTTTAATCGCGGCGCAACAATCCTAGAATCTAGCCGCCGCGGTGGCTGAGTGGTTACGGCGCTCGGCTGCTGGCTCGAAAGATGCGGGTTAGATACCAGCCTCGGCGGTCGAATTTCGACGGTGGCGAAATTCTAGAGGCCCGTGTACTGAGCGATGTCAGTGCAAGTTAAAGAACCCCATGAGGTCGAAATTTCCGGAGCCCTTAACTACGGCGTCTCTCATAGCCTGAGTCGCTTTGGGACGTTAAGCCCCCATAAACCAAACCAATCCTAGAAGCTGTCTGGTGCTTAGCCTTTGGCGTCGTTTCTTTGAAGTGGCTTATGAAGCCGTTCCAGGAACATTCCTTGATCTTGTACTTCCTTCATTCGGCTTAGTCACTGAAGCATGTCCTTCTATCAGATTGTTTCTCATGTGGTTCAACATCACATTACCAAATACATGTATGTAGCACACTGGCTCGCTCAAAACGACACTTCTCTCCAGTATTTGAACGGCAATGAGCATTGCTGTATTCGCACTGTACTCAGCCTCCAGGATTTGTGAACTCCAAGAACTAGTCTGCACGACTAGAAAACCAAGTCATGGCGGTTCAAGACTAACAAACACGGCCAGCGCTCCAAGAGAAGGAACTATTTAAACAGAGCGTATTCTTTTCTTAATTTTGTGCCTAGTGGAGTGGAATATTTCTTATGTTCGAATGAAAATACGCTACTCAAACGCATCCTGTCTCAAGATACGCTTCATTTAAAGGGTGAATGCCGTGGTTAGAAGCATTTTAAACAAATGGCGGAGTAATCCGTTCTACGCTTACACTACACCAATGCAGCCATGCATGTGTACTGGTTGGTCCGTGTTCTTAGATGAGAGAAACACGTCATGCGAGTGAAATTTTCAGAGACAAGTCAAATTATGGTCGCTTCTTGTCGTGCGCCGGGTGAAAGCTGGACCAACTGAGGCTAGCTGGGATCTAGTAAATAATGGCTTGTTTGCATCAGCATATCCCGTGCGGACATCCTGCGACACATGTGCAGAGCATAAGTTCAGAGAGAATGTCCGCTAGCGCGCACGAAGGAGAGGGGTTACTGCCAATGGACTGGTGCCTTCCCTTATAAAAAATGGTCTATAGACAGTCCATAGACTTCTTATAGACTCTATTGCCTTCCTATGGATATTGTTTTATGTCTATTTATAGTCTAGAGACTGTATATGGACAAAACTCTACTATAAATACAATAAATCTACAATAAATCTATAGACTGTTTATAGACTGTCTATATATATTGTATTGCCTATAGACTTTTCTCTAGGGTTTGTCTATAGACTTTATAGACATAAGTCTACGAACAGTCTATAGACTGTGTACAGAAATTTTTGTAAGGGCTGAGGCAAGGGATGAAGTAAGTAGTGAAAGAAACGCTAGCTTTGACACAAGTATAGTGCCTAGAAGTATAATGCAAGTATATTTTAGGTACTATAACACAAGCATAATAGGCACTTTCAGGAAAGCTGGTGCCGCTACCACCACCGTATAGAGCGCCGCCACTGCTCCAACTCGTTGGTCAAGATGCGCAATGCGATGTCGCTTGGTGGAACCAGCTCGCTGGGACGTGGCACCATCTGGCAGCCAGGGGCGTAGCCAGGGGAGTGGCTTATGGGGCTGCAGCTCCCCTCGAAATTTTTTCTACTCTTATGCACCGCCGACCGAAACAACCATCGGCTGTGGAAATCATGGTGCATTTTGTCTGCAACGTATTTTTCACGCTCGAAAAGACACTTCAGAGCGAACATTGCGAACTGGGGCTGGATTTCGTTGAAATTACCGCCCATGCACCTGGTGTCACATAATACAAGGAGCCCCATCCGAACACAAATTTTCAAGGGCGTTTCGATGACGAGCAGGCTCGTTGCGGCATATCGCGGCGGCCGAAGAATCTACGGAGCGCATAGATTTAAATATCGAAAATTTATGTATATAAATTTCTCATAAACTGTCCTTTACATAGCGAAGCCGCGAAACAACTGCTAGTAAAAAGCACTGTTCTTTCAGCTCCATAGACACGTAATTAAAAAAACGAATGACTGTTCATTAGCCTTTAAAACCGCAGATATTTTTGCCGTTTATTGTAACAGCATCATGAACGACATTATCATGCGGACACGAGATTTAAGAAGAAACAAATAACCAGTTGTGACCAACCTTGCTCAGTAAAAGCCAGGCCCACACGGCGTTTCCTAACAGACACTCTCGAATATTGGGTAGTTAATCGTGTTGCATCATCTGTGGCATTCGTCTGTTCTTTCTTTCCTTCTTTAGCTATCTGTTTTTATTTCGTTTTAGAACCAGACCAGTACCCTTTAATTTTCTGTGCAGAATGATTATTGCCGCTTTGCAGGCAGCTAAAATACACATTTTCTTATTGATTTCTGCATTCTTCCTGTATTATTCTATGCATATGGTGCTGTGTCGACCGCACACGTGGCCCAAATACATATCGCGATTTCTGCGATCATAGTTTTATTCATGCAGGATCGTCTGTCTTTCTATGCGTAAATGTTACTATCTGTGATTGCGCAACATGTTTATTTGGATTATTTTACATATTATACACAGAATTTTACTTAGGTATGCATGTTTATTAGATAATATTGTTACGTGAGGACCAGCCGATTAATGAGATGAGATGACAGGTGGCTACAGAATGATTTTAATGGCGGACGGCCTGGCGCGAGCACTCCTGCCCCCGGCACTGCAAAATTCGTCTTTTTCTACGCCTTCGCTATATGCGTATATTTAAATACATTCTTGCCATGTTTTGCGTGTAGTCTGCAGTGAACTTTGTTTCTAGTTACGCTTTTGTGCCCTTTATCAAGCTGCGTCTTCGCATTTGTGATATGCCATTGTATCTTCGTATTTCTAATGTATATTTTGCAGAACTACTGCTTTTTATATACGCTCTCTGTTGCGACTGTAATTTCGGTGTAATTACAGTACTCGACCGGTGACAGCTGCGCCCGCGCAATACATTTGTGCGAAGGACAGCGCAACTGATATTTTTTTCCTGGCCAATGCATTAGTGAAAAATCGTAAACAAAGTTCTTTAATGACAAAGATTCGTTAAATTATGTGCCCGGAACTTTATCATTCATATCAGGGACATGCACTGCTTTGATGATTTCCAGCTGATATAGATCTAAAATTCATGAGACATCCTTTTTACTTACTAAATAGACAAAAGGATGGAAGCATTGATAAGAGTTATTTCGGCCACAATTTTTGGGACATACGAATATATTTATTTTGAAATATACTTAGTCTAGTTGCCTTGAGAGTGCATAGTGTTCAAGAATTCGTTTGCAGTATGTAATACGCAATAGCATTGGCAATGACAATGCAATTATTTACATAATAAAGGCTTGCTCTCTCTCTAAGTGCAGCTTTCACTTTGACATGTTCAAGTGATCTGGAAAAAAAAAACATAAGCGTTGGTTTCTGTTAGTTCCTACCACGCGTGAGCTTCGCGGCTGTTCCGAGATGCGGGCCTAACGAGTACTATGCTGTAGCTTGGACTTTTTTTAAACATTTTATTGCTCTGCATATCCTCATATGGGGTAACAGGTAAGGTACCAGCAAAACAGATGGAGAAGTCATCAAAGTATGCTTTCTCTTCTTGACTATGACCGCAGGAAGGGACAAAAGAGAACACAGGGACGAATAAAAAAAAAACACGGACGTAAAGAACCCTGCTTTGCGTTCTATCTTTTCGACCCTTTTTTTCGTTTTCGGTGTTAGCAGCGTACTAACGAGATCAGGTGTGAAAATCAAACCAGGTCCATTCCCAACTTTTCTTTTTGAGAAAATTTGAGAAAGGTGAGAAATAATCAATTCATCATCAAATCATCAAATCATCATCAAATCATCAACATGATCAACAAAGCACGACATCAATTCACACGTGAAGACAATGTTGTCATGCCAGAAAGCTATGCAGCTTTTTTCCTGTAATGTAGCATGCTCATTTACCATGATTTTTTTGCGAAATGTTTGACTGCATATAGGCAGATCAAGTTGGGTCAGAACTGTCGTGCAACTTGCACAAACTTTATGCGCCATCCATTGTCTCGTCACTTTTTGTTTAGTTTACACTGTAGGCCACTGCGGATCAATGCTGTAAGGGCCATTGCTTTCAGCAGTGACGAGCTTAGACAAGTGTGTGCGCAGTTTTCTGTCTCGCGTGATTGCTACTTAATTTTTTTATTGTTAAAACGGACAAAGGGCGTGCGGTTTATTTTTCACTTGAGAACTTGGGTAGATAAAGCAACGGAACGAGGGCAGCACAAAGTGTTCCTCACTGTGTGTGATGTTCTGTAGGCTGCCTTACCACAGCAGCAGAGAAGTTCTTAACATCGCAACAGCATGGCAAAGCAAAGAAGGCGAACAAACGGTATACACAAAAATGTCTTGATAGTATTATAATTTTGAGTACAATAATGATGAGTATGTTTTGTTTTCAGCTCAGCAAGCGCTGCTGCAACACGAATACTATTAGTAACACGCAAGGCCTCAACAAGATGCTATGGAACTGCCATTTTCCCGAGAATTTTACGCAGTGCGAGTGCATTACCGCTCAAAGGGGAAGCGTGTAGCCATTGGAAAAGTGGATGGTACCCGAGGGCTCTGGGTATTGTTACGGTGTGGGATGCCACGGGGTGGCCACGGGCCCGCCCAGAGAAATATAGCAGCAGTACGGAGGAGAGCCGGCGAAGCACGACCGGCGGCGGCCAAGCTTTTTTGTTCTATCTCTCTCGTGCTAGAGCCGCGCGCTCGCCGCTCGCGCTCGCTCTCCGCCTCTTCTTTTATTCCCGTATCACCTTTCCACCGGGGGGGGGGGGGGGGGGGGGGCGGAGAAGTCAGGCCGTGCTTTGATGCAGGGTTTCCTGGGGCGATGCAATGTGGGCTCGCAGATAGGAAACGGTCACACTCTTCGTTGAATTCGAAGTGTGTCTGCGAAGGTGTCTGCAGTCGCCGAAGAAGGTCCCACACCGGTTAGGCTAACTTCAGGGAGTTTTATGCATATTGAGCGGCGATCCGTTTATGGGACTGCATTGCGTGGGGAAGGCATGGAGCCAGCAGGCGACGACGGCACTGATGAGGACCCGGTAGCTAAGTCGGAGTCACCGCAGGCGCCGTAGACATATCGCTTCATGTTTGAAACATGCTCTGGGAAAATGTGGTGCACACCGCATGGTCGATGCTCTGGCAGGTCTTCGAGGCGGTATGTCACGGGGCCGAGTCGGGCAACGACACGGTAAGGGCCGCGGTATCGGGGCAAGAGCTTTGCGGCACGGCCAGTCGCACGGATGGTGCGGCGAACGAGGACCAAGTCACCGGGCCGGAAGGGGGGATGTGGTGGTGCTGCCGCGTTGGCCGCTTGCACACGCGCGTGAGCCGTGAGGAGGTTGCGCTGGGCGTCGAGGCGGGCGGAATGAAGTCGTTGAGCAGATTCAGTTGGTGACGCAGTAGGATGGGGAAGGCCCAACTGCGCGTCGAGAGGGATGGAGGGCGTTCTGCCATAGACGACTGAGAACGGCGTCACATGCGTTGTTTCTTGCGCTGCAGTGTTGACTGCAAAAGCTGCAGCAGAAACAAAACGATCCCAGTTTGTGTGGGACGGAGCGACGTAAGATGCGAGTATATCCGTGAGGGTACGGTTAACACGCTCCACGAGGCCATTGCACTGCGGATGATTGACGGATGTAGTGGAATGCGCAATGCCGAAGGAGCGGAGGGCTCGCTCGAATTCATGGGACATAAAGCAGCTCCCACGGTCCGTGATGAGGCGCCGGGGAACACCGGGCCGAAGAACGAGATGCTGTTCCACAAACGCGACGGCATGAGCGGACGACGTGTCTGGAACGGGCAGTGCTTCGACCCACTTGGAGAAGTAGTCGATCGCAACCAGAACATACCGGTTGCCGGCACGCGTCTTCGGAAACTGGCCCAAATGATCCAGTCCAACCAGCTCGAAAGGTGAACTTGGTGGCGAAAAAGCCTGCGGGGGTGGCTTGGTTACACCTGTGGACGGTTTTCTGTACTGGCATGTCTGGCAGGACGCCACGTGTTCCTTGACATCTCTGGACATATTAGGCCACCAAAACCGCTCCGACACTCGTGCGTAGGTCTTGCCGCGACCAAGGTGACCAGCCGTGGGAGCGTCGTGTAAGCCGCGCAAGATTTGCGACCGCAGTGTCGCCGGCACAACTGGCAACCAGACGGGTGGTCGACCACGGAGCCGCTTCACATAACACAAGAGGTCGTCCTTCATTCGATAGACCCGGCGTAGTTGGCGGAGGCCTGCGCCGGCGGCGGTGCCAAGGGAGTGGATTATGGCAGCAATGGCGGGATCTTGCGTTTGTGCAGTCCTCAGGTCCGTCAAAGCCGTCACGGAACAAGGGTGGCGAGAAAGGAAATCGGCATCTTGATGGGCAGAGCCGCGCCGATGCACTATTGTGAAACTGTACTCTTGAAGTTGCAGGGACCAGCGTGCAATCTTGGCATTCAAATGTTTGGCGGACTGCAGCCAAGTGAGAGCGCTATTGTCCGTGACTATGGTGAAGTGACGGCCGTACAGGTAGGGACGGAACTTCTCGACGGCCCAGACAACGGCGAGGCACTCGAGTTCTGAAGAGTGGCGGCGGCGCTCAACGTCGGAAAGCTGGCGGCTGGCATAAGCTAGGACTTTGTGGTCACCAGACTCGTCTTCTTGCAGGAGGACAGCGCCGAGCCCATCTTGGCTGGCATCCGTGTGGAGGACGATGGGGGCCGATTCGTCGTAATGGGCCAATGTAGGAGGCTCGAGGAGGGCGTGCTTGACGTCAAGAAACGCGAGCTGTTGGGCCTGCGTCCAACTCCACGGTGCATTCTTCTTCAGCAGGGCGGTCAATGGAGCGCTGCGCTTGGCAAAGTCCGGAATGAAACGACGGAAATACGAAGCAAATCCAAGGAAACTTTTGAGCTCCTTGGCGGTGGTGGGAGCTTCGTAAGCTGTAAGCGCTTTTAGCTTTTCAGGGTCGGGACGGATGCCATGCCGGCTCACAACGTGACCCAAGTACGTCACCTCCGCGAAACCGAAGAAACATTTTTTTGGTTTTAAGCGAAGCCCAGCAGAGGTAAGGGCTTCGAGGACGAGTTTGAGGCGTCTCTGGTGTTCTTCAAATGTAGCCGCGTAGACAATTACGTCATCCAGGTAGACCAACGCCATAGTCCACTTCAAATGGCCTAAGACTCGGTCCATGAGACGCTGGAAGGTGGCTGGAGCGTTCGAGAGACCGAAGGGCATACGGTTGAACTGGTAAAGGCCGTCGGGAGTCACGAAAGCCGTCTTTTCCGCATCATCGGGGTGAACAGGCACCTGCCAGTAGCCCGAGAGCAGATCGAGCGTGGAAAAATAACGGGCCCCCTTCAGGCGGTCAAGCGCATCGTCGAGGCGAGGCAGCGGGTACACGTCGCAATTAGTAATAGCATTTAGCTTCCGATAGTCAACGCAGAAGCGGAGTGTTCCATCCTTCTTGCGCACAATGACGACAGGGGAGGACCAAGGGCTACAAGAAGGGGCAATGATTCCCTGGTCAAGCATGTCGCACACGTGCTGCTGGATGACTCTCCGTTCGGCTGGCGCTACACGGCGAGGTTGGTGATGAACGGGCCCGCGGTTTTCGGTGTTGATCCGGTGTTGAGCCCAGGAAGTGCACCCGAGTTCACCGGCGCTGAGAGCAAGGCAACTGCGATGCTCGAGCAGCAAGGTCTTCAGAGAGGCGAGCTCCGCGCAGGTCAGGCTGGGTCCAAAGTTAAATTCTTCCCATGATAGGATCGCCGGCGCTGGAGGGTGGCGAGGCGGGGCTTCAGGTTGCAGAGACACCACTGGTGACCCGGGGTCCAAAACTGAGGCTGTACCCAATTGCGTGCCGGTAGTCAGCGCGAGAGGTACGCTGCTGATGTTGAGTATAAATGCATGGGCCTCTCCTTTGAGCACAGGCAGAAGGCTTCGAGGGGAGGTCATCTTCCGGGCTGGAGCTGAACACCGGATGGGTTCGAACAGCACGTCTGCTGTGACCGGACTGTCAAGCTTGGCATACACCCACGTTGCCGCACCCGGTGGCAGGGTCACGGCGGACGCCACAGTCACGGTAGTAACGTCGAACGGCTTGACTCGACACGGCCACTTCGTCGCGAGGTCACGCAGAGATGCTGAGGCACGCTTGGTCGCCGACACCAGGGACTGCCTCAGGGCGACACCAAGGCTGGAAACCCGGCTAAGCCAGCCCGGCCCACAGAGAGTTCGGCTCGCCCGTGGTTTGGTTCTAGTAAAATTAAGGACGACTCCGGCTTGCTGGCACCAGCCGCACCCGAGGACCACTGGCCAAATAGGGCTGTCTGCGACAACAAACTCGGTGGAGATGGTATTTCCGAGTGCTGTCAGGTTGACGGCGACACGTCCGACTTGCTCCACAGGGGTGCCGTTAAAAGCTAAGAGCCGGGTTTTGGCGGCTGGCAGAAGCAGGTGGGGCGCGTTAGCAACAAACGATTTGTGCAGTACATTGACAGCCGCTCCAGTGTCAACCAAGGCCTTTACGTGCCGGTCAAGCAGGGCGACGTCGACGAGCACGTAAGGAGCATCAGTGGTAATCGGAGCCGACGAAAGGAGGGGACGCGGAGAACGAAGGAGTGTGGGGACGGACTTTATTCGACGGAACGGTGCCCCCGGAGTTCCGCCAAATCGTTTCCCGACGTTGGAGGGCCGGCACAGTCCCTCGCGTAGTGTCCCCGCAGGCCGCAGCGGAAGCAGGTCATGCGGACGTCGTTACGCAGGCGTCGGATAGAGGCCGCAGTTGGGGCTGCGGACCGAGGAGCCTGCACCCGGACGCTGCGCTCGGCAGACGGTGGCGACCCCCGCGTGGCCAGCAAAGTCAATTCCGCCTCGATGGCGAGCGCCATGGCGGCGCGGACGGAATCAGGACGGCCAGAGCGGACCAAGCGCTGCACCTCGGGGAGTCGGATGGCGTCGACAAACGCCTCGGTGCCGACCAGGGCCACGGCGTTCTGAGGCGCTCCCGGCAGCGACTGCAGAGCCAGGCGCTCAATGGCGGCGGCGAGGTCCTGGTACGTCTCCCCGGGCTCTTGACGGCGGGCTCGCAGGCGGTGGTACTGCACACGGGGTTGACCTGAGGCACCATAGTGGTCGGCGAGGAGGCCCGCCAGAACAGTGTAAGAGCCCAGCTGGTCGGGCGGCACGTTCTGCAGCAGCTCGGTGGCACGGCCCCTCAGTTTTGCAACGAGCATCCATGCCTTCATTTGCTCGTCCCAGCCTCTCGCCGCCGCAATACCGTCCAGCTGGATGCGGTAAGCATCCCACGAGATGGTGCCGTCAAATGTGGGCAATTCCACAACGTCCAACGAACACTGCGGCGAGGACGCACCCGCGCCGAGCACGCCATTGGCGGCCACGACCGCAGGCCCAGCGACGGCAGAGCCGTAAACAGCGGCGGCGGGGACGCCCAAAGGCACCTGACCTGTGCTCGGCTCGGCTGGCACCAGGCGACAGAGTTCGCGCCGGAGAGCTTCCATCTCCCCAGCCTGGGCAGTCAGACGGGCCTCCCATGCGTCCATCCGTTGGGTGACTGTATCCAGGAGGCGCTCAACACCGGCGTCCGGCTGCTGCGAAGAGCCGAGCCCCTCCGAGCGCCTAGGTCTAGCGGCGCCGGCCGCCGCGTCGTCGGCGCTATCGGCTGGTGGTGGACTCCTGTCGTCTGGCACGTCGGGTGCTTGACTCTGGCCGCTGCCACCAAAATGTTACGGTGTGGGATGCCACGGGGTGGCCACGGGCCCGCCCAGAGAAATATAGCAGCAGTACGGAGGAGAGCCGGCGAAACACGACCGGCGGCGGCCAAGCTTTTTTGTTCTATCTCTCTTGTGCTAGAGCCGCGCGCTCGCCGCTCGCGCTCGCTCTCCGCCTCTTCTTTTATTCCCGTATCAGTATAGAAAGGACCCTTGCTAGACCTCCACTGTAACGCCTACGGTGAATAGGCTACCATTCCGCAAGAGTTTAATCATACATTTTCCTGGATGAATTACTATAATTCATGCATTACACCTAGCCGTTAAATGCCAAGTCATGACACATCCTGCAGTTTGTTTTCATGACGGTTATGAAAGTGTATTCGCGATGCCTTGCAGTATGGTTCTTTCTGTTCACCACTCGCGTAGTGCCCTACTGTAATGCAGCCTCAGCTCTGCGTGGTGGCTTCATTCCTTCCCAGAAAACATGTGTCGTGGGCTAAATATAGATGTTCAAGTAGCGCTGCAACTTTGCTGAGCTGCAGAAATATATTGTTCAAATTCCACTCAATGTCTCCACCTGTTGATTGTTGAACGTTTGCTTGAGTGCTAATGTATTTTTCTTTCAACGTATGTATGGCCAATTCAACATTATTCGAGCCAGTGTACATATGTGTCGAGTGTTTTCTTTATTTTATCTACTAATGTATGTGTGACTGGTTTTGCAAAATGTCCTGTACCGCTCGTGTGCTACTGCTTGCAGGGGTTTCCTGTACCCAGTCAAGCTGCCGAGGCAGCTGTTAGCCAGGAAAACCTCCAGTTGAACCTGGAAAAAACTTATTCACTATTGACTATAGTAATTTGTAAATTTAAATTGCAATGTTTACGATTTGGCGTTCTGAAGAGAAACATATGAGCCATTAGGGACGCCGCAGTGGAGGTTTCGGGATGAATTTAAACCACCTGCGGTTCTGTAACGTGCGTTTACATGGCACGACACGCGGGCGTTTCTGTAATTCGACTGCATCGAAATACACCGTCGCATATTGAACGGGCGACTTTGGGGTCAGCAGCCAAACGCCAATGCCACTCAGCCAATGCGGTGGGTCATTTTCAGTGATATAGTCAGCAGGTGTATCACAGGGTGTCGTTAGCAACAGAAAACAGATATAAAAACACCTGCGCGCTGAAGCGACTGTAGCATGCACGGTGGAAAGGGGAGGCACAAAGAACTGTTTTGGGCATTAAAAAAGGGCTGATGCTCTGTTTCTGTGCACTGTACAGCTGCACTGTACGTTATGGGTGTCACTTCAAGGCTGTAACTTCCCTATATTTCAGAATTTTGTGTATCCCAAAAAGCTCTGACGAAACGACAAGCGCCTAGTTACGGGGCGTCGAAACGAGTCCCTGTAGAATTAATCCTCCCCGAGCACGTTGGCGAATGAGTCCCTGGCTGCGGTCTAGTCGAAGTCGCTCAGATACGCAGGAAGAAATTTCGTGGGTTCATGGGTTCATTGATGCGATAAAAAAGAGAACTCCTGTCTTTGTGTGGAAACATTATCTATAAATATTTAATCTTATCTCGTTTCTGTTGGAGTAATGCCGACATTTCACATGCTTTGGGAGAACTGGCGCGGCAGGGAAAAACGTGGACGAGTGAAAGAAAACACACACGCAATCGACAGCGTGTGCGTTCTCATTCATTCTCCCACGTCTTCCCTGCATGCCGCGCCAGTCCTCCCAAAGAATGTCGCAAAAACTTGCCCAAATCTTTACGCTGAGACTTGAGCTACTTGCTATAGCATCTTTGAAAAACAGCGCGATAAGACGACGAGCGTAGAGAGAACAGGCACCTAAAGTGCTGACTCGTAACTAAGCGTTTATTCACAAAACCAAGAGCACGTACAGTGGGGGACAAAAATCTCCAGGCACGTGTTCCTCAAACGAAGCCGGCAGCTCTGCGATTAGCCGGAGGCTGAGGACAACACTTGTGAAGGTGAAAGTAAGAGTTTTGTTCTTTCATCTCCACAAGTTTGGACTCCAGCCGCCTGCTAATAGCAGAGCTCCTGGCTTCGTTAAAGGAAAACGTGGTCCAGAGAATTTTGTCCCCGAATATACGCATTCTAAAAGAATGTGTGCACAAAGGAACAGCAAAACATAAAATTCGCGAGGCGCATCAAGATGTGACAACTCCGTTTCATGCAAGACAACTGATGACTGACTAACCCATAAGTGCCTAAGACATAGATATTATAGTTATTTGACAGCTCAACAGTCAATTTAGGAGGGTGCCCAAACAACATCGTGGTTTTATGAAGAAAAGGCTCACATCCAGGACATTCTCTACGCTGATGTGCGAGATTTGAATAAGGCGATCTTCCTAACGGACGCTGTGGACCTGAAAACGTACATTTAAGCGCTGCCTAGTTTGTCCGATATACATGTGGCCAGATGAGCGCAGAATTTTTTTGACCGCCACTTACTCACATGTGATGTACTGGTTTTCATTGCAGACCTCTTCGTCCTATCACTCGCAACAGTACACTATAGCGCCTGGCGACCACAGGACAGATTCTTAAAACTTGTTTCGGGGCAGGAAACACCATATTGATACCGTATGTATTAGACACATTTTCTAGTATTTGAGCGAAAAGATGAACATGTGAAAAACCGTGATTATAGCGCTCGGCTGCTGGCCCGAAAGACGCGGGTTCGATCCTTGCCGCGGCGATCGAATTTCTACGGAGGCGAAATTCAAGACGCCCCTGTACTGTGCGATGTCTGCGCACGTTAAAGATCCCCAGATGGTCGAAATTTCCGGAGCCCTTCGCTACGGCGCCCCACATAGCCTTAGTCGCTTCGGGACGCTGAACCCCTATAAACTAAACCAAACCAAGAACCACTACTTTTTTTCTTCCCCAGTTCTGCAATTATGGGTGGTAGGCTTTGTGCCCTAAACTTCTTTAAGCAGAAGAGGGTAGATACGGGCTGGTTTGTACAATTCTGATGAACTGGATAAAACAGCGCTAGGGAAGGCGAAATAAGCGGTCTGGTGTTTGTCATTCTCTTCTCTCGTCTTCCGTAGCGCTGGTTTATCTAGTTCTTTAAGCACCTTCTTGCAGGCGAGAGACCAGACATCCGCTGGAAAACCAACCGGACTTAATCAGCTAACTCGTTCACAGGAACTGCCATTCTTTGATTCACCACGTGAATTGTGCAAAGATGGTGCCAGGCATGCAATGGAAGTTGCACATTTCGCAATATTGGAATGTCCCAACTGAAAACATGGAAATGGCTGGAGCGAAAGCGCTAGCGGATCTGATCGCGGTAGCTCTCATTTAGCGCTGTGGATGTTAGTGTGTGTCAGGAAATTTTCTCAGGACTTTCCTTACAGAGCTTCGAGGCAGGGTGTGCCTCGAACGGCGACATTTTTCTTTTGTAAGCTGGCTTGCGAAGGGAATAAACGAACAATTGGAGCGCTTCAACTAGGAAACTGAGCAAATAACGCGGTCAATAAGCGCCCGCAGCGGTTGCGTTCTACCCACGCTGCATACCCCCTTCAGTCGCCAATTAAGTGTGATGCAATGTAAAATCTCCTTTTGCATATATGGCAATCAGCAGACTAAGGAGAAGTGATGTGCAAAAAATTACGCAAAAATATCCTCATTTAAGCATATTTTATTCGCGTCCACATCTGTGGACGTAGCGCCTTAAACCTGATATATGAACTTAAAGACTGCCTCATTTGCTTGCCTTTTCTAACTGATCGTTAGACATGAATAAATGTTTAGCTGTAAGAATGTGCGCTTCAGCGATTTAATCTGTAGTTAATTACTTATAAAACAGACAAAAGCAGTCATTCTGTGACAAAGGAAGAGGAAAATTCGGTATTTCGAGCACCGAATGTAGCTTTTAGATTTGCAGCCTTCACGTCGGCACTGTTGTGTAATTTAGGTGTACAGAAGTTGGGGCCAATGGTTGCTCTCATGACAAGCAATGCTTCAAGTCCAGCTGCATCGAAGTGGTCTCGTGTGATATGAGTACGGATGGAAAGGGAGAGAGAGATAAAATTTTGCGGCCTGTTTTACACACGGCTTTTACCAAAATGAAGTTATTTTTAAAGGTCGTTGTTTACTCAGTTTATGTCAGAAGCCTGAAAGAAACTGTCCCCTCGCTCTAACAATGTGCTGATTGTTGCTTTGTACTCTTAAAGCTGAGCGGGCAGGTCTGAACTGGCCATGGGGGGAGGTTGCGGGATCCCCTTTTTAATAGTCCCTTGTGTACTGCTGGCGCTTTGTATTTTACTCTGTCTGGGGTTTCCTGAAAAGGTAATGATTCTTGGTAAAAACCGTAGCCAAATTTTAAAAACACCGGAGAAAAATATTTTGACCGCCACTGAAAATGGTTTCTTCCTCCGGATTCATGCGTTCCGCAATCTAGCACCGGTGGCGTCGGATCCGTTTTTGAATATTGGTAGGGGACCTAAGACTCCTCCTAGACCTCCATGACTTGAAGCATTGGTCAAAGCTTACTGTTTGGCGGCAGCGGCTCAGTTAACTGGCTGTTCTTTGCGACTATCTGCGGGTCTTCATTGCTCGGTCGGCCGCACTTCTTTGGAGGTGCTTCTACATCGGCTATTTTCATGAAAAAACGCTTCAGCCTTGGAGTCGTCCAATGTTTTCTTTGTACAAGCGTAGCTTTCAACTCCCGTAAGCAGTAAGCCCAATTCCTACCGCATGTTCACAAAGAAAAAACAGCGCGTTGTGGCGAGAAAACAATGCTTTGATGTTTCCTGTATTAAGACTCCATGTCCACGTTTGTGGACACGCCACTCGGAACGTCCTCCGCAGCACTTTTTCTTCGTCTGTGAGGATGAAAACTGGTGTGTCGTTTTTACATTAACCTATCGACATATTCCGAGCCCTAAATTGCATAATTTACGATCATTTGTACAGATAGAATGCAAAAAATAAAGCTATTTACTCATCGCGCCAAAGAACGTCGTGATGCACGTATTTTCTTCATTTCTTTACAAACGCATTTCACCATTTCACTGTAGCTGCAAGAGAAGCCGCCACAAACTTGATAGGGATAAAGCCCCTTGACAGGGAGGGTCAAAATGGTAAGAGCGCGGAATTCAACGGTGGAAATTCGCCTTGCGTATGGAAATATGACGAGGCTTAAGTCGCGTCCACATATGTGGTCATAGCGCCTGAAGGGGTTCTGAAACGTGCAATTTCTGGCAAAAATAAACAAAAAAACTCGACGACGCTTAAGCTTCGCTTTGAAGAGTAGAATAAGATAGCGTTATCGTACCTTCGCTGCTAATAGGCAGCTGCTATCGGCAGCCGGGCGCTGGGGAGGGGGATGGGGGAATGGCTGCGCTTTCTGCACAGAAGAAAAATCAAATCATATCAAATCATATTTTATTCTCCAGAAAGTATCTGGATGGTCACCTGGGCTAAAAGCTGTACGAACACAGGATCACAGAGCCCCTCGACGGACTCCACGAAGAAACTCCGCCAAGCACATGAGACCTAATGTCGAACTAGTATCGCATTACCGCTTGACGGCCCACTCGTCGGCCCCGCGGATGGCTTATACTCTTTCCCCAATCAGTGATGTCGAATAAAAGCTTACACATCTATACATCACAGATACACGCATATCAAACCATTCAAGTTCAATGAACTACCCCGGAAATAGAATTAATATGGTTGAATTACCTTATAACTAATTAGCATAGTCATAATTAGCCATACATGCATCAGTACATGTCCTTAAAGGCCCATTCACACGACGGATCAAATCCGTTTCGTCGGGGCGCGGACACGTGACCTGACGTCTTTGGCTTCGCCTCGTCTGCGAACGGTGCAGGCTGCTCGAGCCGAAAACGGGCGCGCGTGTTGAACACTGCCGCCTGAGCTGCAGTCTGCTGCGCTTTCAGAAGTACAACTCTTAAGAGTGCGCGTCATTCCCGAGCTGGGCTTCCTGAAAAGCCTCAATTACTGGCATTTTAGCGCGTTTTCTCTTTTATTAGGTTTAGGGGTGGGGGGGGGGGGTTGTGCAATGAAGTTGGTCTGGCTGGCTTGATTCCCTCACCTGCCCATTTTCATTGTGCTGGTGCAGTTGTGGGGTGCGAAACTTGCTCACTCATGGGAGGGAAGTGCCAGGAGGACAGTGGAAACAACGAGAGGGCAATGGCGCGGGAGCGACAGGCTTACGAAAACTGGTTTTCCCGTCCGCTCTCGCCGTCCGCCATGTAATAGACAGTTTTAGTTTACCGGAGCGGCGGTCCCGCTCCGCTCACGTTAGCACGGTAAGCGGTAGCGGAGCGCTGACTCCGAAACCGTTTTTAGTTTGCGCGTGGAACGAATTTTCCTTAGCGGAGGGCTCTCGTAGCGCCCTCTGTGCAACTAAACTGGAAGCACTACATCTGATAAAAGATATAGGGTCATTATTTCTGTTTACGCTGTAAAACATACTCTTCAGTAAGGCATGTTGCTGGGCAAGTTGGTTAAGCATTTTTGAAACTTGGAAAGAATCCACCTTGGTGGATTCTGTTCCATTGTCTCATTGTCTTTCCTTTGTGTGTGTGGTTTTACTTGCGCCAAGGTGGATTCTTTCCAAGTTTCAAAAACATACTCTTTATTGTACCATTTTATATGCAGCTGAAAATATTGTTACGTGGTCCAGGCGGGAACGACGCGAGAAGCCCGGGCACAGCACACAGGTCAAGAGCACAGAGCGGCCCGCACAGAGCACCAGGCACAGAGCACAGAATCCCAGAGCACGCGCGCCTCCGAGAGTCTTCATTCATCTCTCCGTCTATCCGTTGCATGGTCCCCGGTCGCAAAAAAAAAAACACCGTCTCGGTGGAAATTAGGGCGGGGCAAGGGATTGCGACACGTAGAGCTTGAGGCGAGAGACGTGGACAACGTCACTCTGAGATGCACCGGAGGTGGTCTCCGGAAAGGCCGGGGCAATCTCGTAGGTGACGGCGGTGACCTGGCGGAGCACACGGTATGGGCCAACATAGCGGGACATTAGTTTTTCGCAAAGCCCGACACGGCGTGTGGGCGACCAAAGCAAGACGAGGGCTCCAGGGGAAAAAGTTACCATGCGGTGGCGGCGGTCGTAGTAGTCCTGCTGTGAGGCCTGCGAGGCTTGTAGGCGGGAGCGAGCCAGCTGGCGGGCGTGGTCGGCGCGGGCAATAGCGTCGTGGGCATATTCAGAAGGCGGGGAAGGAGATGTCGGAAGCAGCGTGTCCAAAGGTAATTGGGGTTCACGACCGTACAACAGATAGAACGGGGAGTAACCGGCAGTGTCTTGACGAGAAGTATTGTAGGCGAAGGTGACGTATGGAAGGGCAATGTCCCAGTCCCGATGGTCCGGGGAAACGTACATTGCGAGCATATCCGTGAGAGCGCGGTTGAGGCGCTCTGTAAGACCGTTGGTTTGGGGATGATAGGCGGTGGTCAGCTTATGTTTTGTTGAGCAGGAACGGAGAATGTCGTCGACAACGTTAGAAAGAAAGCAACGGCCGCGGTCGGTGAGAAGTTGGCGGGGTGCACCATGACGGAGGATGAGGTCGTAGAGGAGAAAATCGGCCACGTCGGTAGCAGTACTGGTGGGGAGGGCCCGCGTGATGGCATAGCGAGTAGCATAATCTGTCGCAACGGCAATCCATTTGTTTCCGGAGGTGGACTCCGGAAACGGGCCCAAAAGATCCAAGCCAACACGATAGAATGGTTCAGGGGGCACATCAACAGGCTAGAGCAAACCCGCGGAGAGCGTGGCGGGACGTTTACAGCGCTGGCACTGGTCGCAGGCACGAACATAGCGGCGGACGGACTGGTAGAGACGGGGCCAAAAGAAGCGACGACGCACGCGGGCGTAAGTACGCGAGACACCCAGATGTACAGCAGTGGGGAGGTCATGGAGCTCGTGGAGGACGTCGTTGCGCAGATGCTTCGGGACAACGAGCAGTAGGTCTGGGCCGGCGGCGTTCAGGCTTCTGCGGTAGAGTGTGTCATGATGAAGTGCAAATCTGCGCAGGGCAGGGTCAGATGGAGAGGATCTGAGGCGGGAAATAATAGAGCGGAGCTCGATATCTCGTCGCTGCTCATCGCCAAGGTAAGAGCAGAGAGCGAGAAGAGGTCAGCGGCGGAGTCACTGCCAGAATGACCACAAGAGTCAACGGGATATCGGGAGAGGCAATCAGCATCAGTGTGTAGCCTACCGGACTTATATACCACGGTATAGTCGTAGTCTTGGAGGTTTAAAGCCCAGCGACCTAGGCGGCCAGTAGGATCTTTCAGTGATGAGAGCCAGCAGAGCGCAGGCTGGTCGGTGACAACCGTAAAAGGGCGGCCGTACAAATATGGGCGGAATTTCCCAACCGCCCAGACAAGGGCTAAGCACTCACGTTCGGTAATTGAGTAATTGCGCTCCGGGGCGGAGAGGAGGCGGCTGGCGTAGGCGATGACACGGTGCTGTTCGGATTGCCTCTGAGAGAGAATAGCGCCGATGCCATAGCCACTGGCGTCTGTGCGGACTTCAGTGGGAGCTGTCACATCGAAGTGGGCCAGAACTGGTGTGGTAGTAAGCTTCAATATCAAGGTGGAAAACGCGTGTGCTTGGTCGGGTCCCCAGATGAAGGTGGCGTCCTTTTTCAGGAGGTCGGTGAGGGGGCGGGCGATGTCGGCGAAGCCTTCAACAAATCGACGAAAGTAGGAGCACAGCCCTAAGAAGCTGCGAACGTCGTTACAGGAACGTGGCTGAGGAAAGTCTTTAACGGCTCGGATCTTATCAGGGTCAGGGTGCACCCCCGTGTCGTCGACGACATGACCCAAGATGGCGAGTTGACGGCGCGCGAAACGGCACTTAGACGAGTTGAGCTGCAGGCCAGCGTGACGAAAGAGGGAAAGGATCTGAGAAAGATCAGTGAGGTGAGAGGAAAACGAGGGCGAAAAGACAATGACGTCATCGAGATAGCACAGGTAGGTGGACCACTTAAAGCCTTGCAAAAGAGCATCCATCATTCGTTCAAATGTGGCTGGTGCATTGCATAATCCGAAAGGCATAACTTTAAATTGATAAAGGCCATCAGGAGTCACAAAAGCGGTTTTCTCACGGTCCTGTTCATCTACAGCAATTTGCCAGTAGCCGGAGCGAAGATCTATGGACGAGAAGAATTTGGCACCATGGAGGCAGTCAAGCGCGTCATCGATACGCGGCAGGCGGTACACGTCCTTTTTAGTGATCTTATTCAGGTGGCGATAATCAATGCAAAAACGCCATGAGTCATCCTTTTTCCTGACAAGGACGACTGGTGAGGCCCAGGGACTGTGTGAGGGTTCGATATGTTTTTTTCTAGCATTTTAGTAACTTCCGCATTGATTACTTGACGCTCGGCGTGAGAGACCCGGTAAGGGCGGCGGCGGATGGGAGGGGCATCGCCTGTTTCAATGCGGTGCCTGACGGCGAGAGTTTGACCCAGCGCGGTGTTGTTCACGTCAAAAATATCCGAAAAAAATTCGAGAAGGGCACGAAGCTTGGCAGTTTGATCGGGATGGAGGTCGGTAGCCATCATGGTTGTGAAGGTGTCGGTCGACAGAAGAGACTGCCGGCGCGGTGCGGCGGTTTCTGGAACTGGGGTAGCGGGCAACGTAGCCACGTGGCAAGGAGCGAGAGGGGATAGCGTAGCGACGCAGATGCCGGACGGTAGCACTTGAGAAGTGAGGCCGAAGTTGAGGAAAGGCAGAGAGAGGGCGTTGGCTTGGATGGTGGCAATGGTATGAGGTAGGGCAACGTTACGGGTCAGGAGGAGGTCAAGATTGGGAGTAACGAGATAGTCGCCATCGGGAACTGGGCGAGATGGGGTCAATGGAACAAAAGAGGCGGTTCGGGATGACAGGCGAGCATATGCGGTACTGAACAGTCGCAGTGATACATCAAGTGGGTCAGAATCCAGCATTGGAAGGGCGAGGTGTAGAACACCCTCCGAGCAGTCAATGAGGGCGGAATGGTCAGTCAAAAAATCTAAGCCGAGGATAAGGTCATGGGCACAGGTGGTCAGCACGGTGAACTGAACTGGTATACTCTGGCCGGCAATAGTAACGCGCGCGGTACACATACCGTCCACAGCAGGCGTGCCACCATCCGCGACACACACAAGGGACGTTGCAGGCGTGGGGACTTTGCGGAGGCGACGGCGGAGGGCAGCACTCATCACTGATACATGAGCACCGGTGTCAATCAGGGCGCGCACAGGAACACGGTCGATAGTGACGTTCAGAAGATTATGTCGAGTGGTCGAGAGGATTTGTAGTCCGGGTCGCTGATGCAGCGTCACCTCCGGGAGCTGCATCACTTAGTTTTCCAATTGGGAGTGGCTGCGAGAAGGCGACTGGGGGGAACGAGAGCGGCGGCCCTGCGGGGACGGAGAGCGGGAGAATCGGCGTGGAGGGGTACGGCTGGTGCAGACTGTTCGGACGGGGCGCGGGTCGAGAAGTTGTGGGATGAGGCGGGACTGTAGAAGGAGGGGAAGACGTTGCGGGGCGTTGAAGACAATGGACTGCGGCAATGACGGGCGATGTGGCCAATGCGAGAGCACCGGTAGCAAATGGGACGGTCGTCCGCCGTGCGCCAGTCATTGGGATTGCGGGAACGGGGCAGAGAATAATAGATGCGACGAAAAGCACAGGGAGGGGGCTGGGGAGTGTCCGGGCATCTGATGGCGCACACTGCCGGAGCGAGGTTCAGATGAGCGAGTTCCTGCCGCACGACGGCCTGAATCAGCGACACAGCGGGCAGGGTTGTATCAGGGACGGAGGGCGGAGATATCACAGTTGCGAGGGCCTCCAGTTCACGTCGGACGATCTGGGTGACTGAATCGGTGACGGCAGGGGCGTCCGATGGCGTGCGGGATGGTGATCGGTGGTCCTCACAGGAAGATGTCGCGGCCGTGCTGGGAAGGCGAGAAAACGACGGCGAAATGCGGCGGCCTTTGACTTGCTCAAATCGACGGCACTCGTTTATGATGGAGTCAATTGAGGTACAGTCTTTGCAAACAAGCAAGTGGAACGCATCGTCGGCAATGCCTTTGAGCACGTGACCCACTTTATCGGTCTCACTCATTGTGGCGTCGACCTTGTGACAAAGCGCCAAGATGTCTTGAATGTAGGCCACGTAGCTCTCGGTGGAAGATTGTGCTCGAGTAGCCAGCTGTTTCTTGGCGGCGAGCTGGCGGTCATCAGGTCTACCGAATAGCGTCTTCAACTTTTCCTTAAAGGTGTCCCAACTTGTTAGCTCTTCCTCGTGGGTCTCGTACCATACGCGCGCCGTGCCATTGAGGTAAAAGATGACGTTCGCGAGCATTAGCGTAGGGTCCCACCTGTTGTAGTTGCTGACACGCTCGTAGATGTTAATCCAGTCTTCGACGTCCGAGCCATCTGTGCCGGAAAACTTGCCGGGGTCGCGAGGAGGAGCCATGATGACGAAAGGAGTGGTAGTGGGGGTAGTGGGGCTCCTTCACCGGCTGGGTGGAGCCATGGTGGTAGTCCCGGCCAGACGAGTACTACGAAGCTGCGTGGTGTGCGCAGCGTAAAATCCGCACCTCCACCAAAGATGTTACGTGGTCCAGGCGGGAACGACGCGAGAAGCCCGGGCACAGCACACAGGTCGAGAGCACAGGGCGGCCCGCACAGAGCACCAGGCACAGAGCACAGAATCCCAGAGCACGCGCGCCTCCGAGAGTCTTCATTCATCTCTCCTTCTATCCGTTGCAATATTTTAGGTAGCAGAAATGTTTTTAACATATATTGATGTACTTCGACAGGTCGGGTCTTCTCGATATCCAGAGCAAGCCAACCGTAGCTCTAGCCACTGATGTACTAGTTTTTTCCGACGTTGATTTCATGAGCCACTGTGTCACGTACTTACATCTACATTTCCTACGTCTACAAAAACGATGCCAAAGCCGCGAAGCATACTTGAAGACCCGCTTCTAATGCCCACTTTTAAGTGGACAGAAATTGAAGACATTCTATGTCAGGAAGTCTTCAGCGTGGAACGAAGAACCCACTTTCTTCTCATGGCTTGTTCAATATCGAAGAAACTGACGACGAAGTCTTTCGCACACTGTTTCGGTTTGAGAAGAGCCACTTTCGGAGGCTTCGGAGTGCGCAGTTGATGCCCGACGTTTTACACTCGGCTCAGGAGGTTCCGGTACCCGGCGATGAGGCCCTTTGCACAGCCTTGCGCAGAGTAGCCTACCCAAACCGGCTGTGTGACCTGGAGCGCTTGTTGGGACGGCACTATTCAGTCATTTCGAGCATAACGAACAAAGTTTTCGTCCACATCCAGGACAGGTTCAAACACTTGTTGGACGACATGAACCACCATTCGTGGCTGGACCTTGCGGCTCTGGAAAAGTTCTCCCAGGTAGCGCTCTCACGCTAGTTTCTTTGCGTGCGAATGTTTATAACAGGACTTTTGTCTTTTATTTTTTTCTTTCCAGGCCGTCCGTTATAAAGGGGCACCACTAGAAAACTGCTGGGCTTTTATTGATGGCACGGCAAGAGCAATCTGCCGTCCATCCAGAGACCAGAAGCTTTTCTTTTCTGGCCATAAGCGCACCCACGCTTTAAAATATCAGGCCCTTATGTGCCCTAACGGCAATATTTACCAACTGGAGGGGTCATATCCTGGAAGCAGGCACGATGCAGGTAAGTTCAGGACACTGATAAATGGATAAATGCATTCAGTGTCTTTAGCATTCCTTCCCATCAATGTTGCCCGAACTCGGAGAGGTGCTAAATGAAAAAAAAAAGGTCTTGAAAATGTTCACATGTTTAAAGATGCTTTAGGTTGATGTAACGAAGGTGATCCCACTTACAGCTCTTATGAAAAATTCTTCATGACAAAAAGCCTTGCGTTTGACACATGATGCCCTTAGTAGCTTAAGTGCCATAAGACACAGCAAACAAATCATGTGTCCAAAGTGTTCTTGCAAAATGAGCGTGTTCCATTTTTTTGCTTTATAGCATTTTTTTTCCTGAAGACCTCAATTTGTCTGGTACTGTATGAGACAGTACAAAGCTATCAGAATGTGGAACAGTTATGTTACTAATTGTACGTTTTGGGGGGGATCCTGAGAAAGAGCCACACGTATGAAAAGCTTGAGAAGCTTGTCTAGGGCCGCAGTTATTGCATTTACGGGGACCCAGCGTACCCTTTGAGGCCTCTTTTGATGAAGCCTTATGGCAAAACCCGTGCGACAGCACACCAGTTAGCCTTCAATAAGGCCATGAGTTCTGTGCAGCAGTCAGTGGAGTGGGGATTTGGAAATATCTCCAGCAACTTCGCTTTCTTGGATTTTCGAAAAAATAAAAAACTGTTCAAACAAAAGTTAGAATGCATGTACAAAGTGAGTGGAATACTTGCCAATTGCCACACTTGCTAGTACGGCTCTCAAGTGTCCAGTTACTTTGAACTAGAACCTCCAATACTAGAGCAATATCTTGCTCCTCTGGGTGGCTAGAATACTACGGATGCGTGTTTTCTTGCATACGCATGCATGCTTTATCTTTAAAATAATTTTCCCTTATCACTGCTTTCACAGTCCTGTAGTACTTTCCACTCCTATCATTACAAGTATGTTTTTGAAAATAAATGTGCAACAAGAAATGGTGAGAAGGTAGAAAATGCACTGCTTTCCAAGTGGGAAGAGCATCAGCGTTTTAAAATGTCTTCCCATCACTGTTGCACTAGCCAACACAGCTGTGTTGAACCGTCTCCTGCGCTTATTTCATAAAAGAAAACAATCGCAGAGGTGCCTTGTTGCTAATGAAATAAGAATTTAATAGAGAAAGCAATCACTGACGCGGCGTCTTCTGAATGAGAGCAGCGAGCCTTTTCTCTTGCTCCATGAGCATTTGCTCAACTTGCTGCCGGAATTGCTCCCTATCTTCTCGCCTGCATAGACCTTCATGAGCAAGCCTGTCCTCCTGAAGCTTTATTTTTCGCTCTTCTAAGGCGAAGCGCTCTCTTTCTTGTGCAAGGCGCTCTCTATCTACTTCGAGACGCACGTCCTCTTGCTCAAGTTTTTTTTTTAATTTTCCAGCTCCTTCATTTTTATTTTGAACTCGCTGTCTTCTCGCCTTGTCAACAGCTCCATTCCGAGGTATTGAAGTCCACGAATACCTATGAAAATGGCAAAATAATCACAAATACCAGTTAGACACTGGTTCTAGGAGTTGTACACATATCAAACACTGTCATGAATGTGTTCATCACGTGTGGAGAACATGAACTCTGCTTTGCACAAACCACATTTTACTCAGCTGGCTGCAGTTATTCCACAAAAATATGTTACAGCTTTGACACTGTCTTTCCACTGAGTAAGGCCAGCAGATGAAAGAAAATATCTATGGTGGGCACTAAATGTAGTTTAATGCCAGGTCTGCTACAGCATTGTGCTGGACCAAGATTAAGAGTAAAAGAAAAGAGATGACCATTCGATGTATGACCTGAGGAGGAATTTCAAGGAGTGGCAGACTAAAAGGTTTGTTCTTCCCTAACACTGTCCAATCCCTTTTAAGGATGTGCGAACTCTAATATGGCCAATACTATGATTCGTTCAGTGTGTGAAGACGTGCTTTTGAACATAGTGATAGAGTCATTTGGTTCCATATAAAAGGAAAGTGGTTCAGCGGTGTTTTTCTGTAGCCTCCTTATGGGTACATGCCACGTCCGATGTTGTCAAAAACATGATTGTGCCATTGTGTGTGAATCTTGGCTTCGAGTGTAGTTCAGTATGCCATATAGAAGGGAAATGGTTAAAGGTGATCATCTGCAGTCCTCATGGGCACATGTCAGTATCAACGCCATGGTTGTGTCAAAGTGCGTGAAGACGGAGAATTGAATATGATTACTGTAATAGTACACCATTGCAAAGGAATGTTGCTGGGTGGTTGTGAAGTTCGATTAACTTTCCGTGGCGCCAGTCGGTCTTGTGTTCGCGAGGAATGCCGCACCTGTGGAGTCACATAGACTCAGAAGGACGCCCGATGAGGACTCGGCAGCGGCTGTATCGTGATCGGCGCGTCGCCAGCAAAGGAACCCATCCGTCCCGTCCCTGCCTTTGCCGTGGGAAATGGTAGGCGTGTATGTGCTGTTTATGTGTTTGCAACATCTCCTTTCTGAAATGTTCGTCTAGCGGAGGGAATTGCAGAGCTTTACTTTTCCTTTCCCCGACCATTGTTTAGTCAATATTCTTTCCCCAATCTGCGGTTAGTTGACGAAAACCTTATTTTCCTTTCCCTAACCACTGATTGGTGAGAAGGGTCACTTGTTACCTTATTGGTTGCTGTCCCCGCTAAGGGCGGAGACAGAGGATTAAAACGTAACCGCTCTGGGTTGAACCAGGGCTGAATTCATCTAATCAAAGGTTCAGTCATGTTGTAAATAGTTTTGTTCTTGCTTGTTTCTTCTTGTTTTATTTATATTGTAAATAAATAGTTAACCTTCTACTTTCCTCGAGTAATGTGAATGTTTGCGAGTTAGAACCACCGGGTCATCAAGAAACCCCAATTTCATAATCAACAAGGTGTTTCCTCTCATCACCACCTGAAGGGGATTGTAACTGGCGCAGTCTCTTAAAGGGGAACTCAACTGTGGTGGTTCACTGCAGCTGTGGCATTCTGTGCGGGAGAGACAGTTTGGTGTCTCCAGTGACTGCTGTCAGCTGGTGTAACTGTGCTGGCTTTCTATTGTGTGACGCCCTTCATTTAGCTCTCATACCATTCAACACTTGAGTTCTACTTTTCATAAAGTGTGTTTCACCTTGTAATTAGGCCTTGCTCTTGCCAAAACCAGTGGGAACCTACTATCTGACATCACAGTAGCATGTTCACTGAGTGTTTTGACCTTAAATTCCAGTAGGCCTATTGCACCGCAAATCCAAAAGTTTTGACCTTAAATTTGTGGAAAGTGCACAGTGAGAATTGTAGTAAACATGTGTTGAAGTCTCCAGAACATGCTCACTTTAGTTTTCATCATCCCCCAGAACATTTGCACTTCGAAGTGGACTAATGATAATTATGGATTTTTTATGACGCAAGGGTATCTATGGCTAAAGAGGGTCATGGTACGTGGTATTTTCGACTTCTCAAAATGGGGCCAGAGAGACCCATTCGCCAAGCATTTCACACTAAATAAGCAGAGCACCAGACCACAGGAAAGCTTGTACCCAATGTATCACAGGTGGGTACCCGGCGGCACTGGGGATCAAACCCCGCACCTTCCACATGCGAGGCGGATGCTCAACCACTTCACCACCGCTGCGATGGACTGCCTGAACTTGCTGCCATAGCTTCTCAAGGCCCACTTAATTTATCCAATTTCTCACCAGTACTGCTACGGGATGACATAAAGCTTTTGAGATAGAACCACGTCTTAGAATGGTGTACCACTTGGTTAATGACACTAAACGTTAACAAATGCAAAAGCATGTCGTTCACCCGCAGCCATAACCCTCGGACGTTTGCGCACACAATTAATAATGTCACTCTTGAATCAACTGACACTTCTAAATACCTCGGTGTCACTGTATCAGACGACCTCAACTGGCGTACGCATGTGCAAACCATCATTTCAGCTTCTAACAAAACTTTAGGTTTCCTAAAACGTCATTTGCGGAAAGCCCCAAATCACGTAAAATTACTTGCCTACACATCACTTGTACGACCGAAACTAGAATACGCCTCAGCAGTCTGGAATCCGCATCAAGCATATCTTATCGACGCTCTTGAAGCGGTACAAAACCGCGCCGCTCGATTCATCCATTCGTCGTACTCATATGACGTAAGCGTCACGTCACTGAAATCACTATCTGGGCTTCCGGACCTCATTTTACGTCGGCGCATCGCTTCCCTCTGTCTTTACCACAAATTCTTTTACAGTCCTATCCTTCATCAAACACCATATATCACGCCCGAAGCGCGCATATCATACTGGACGAGCCACTCACTGCAAGTTTCACGACCACGCTCACGAACATCAACATTTTTAGCCTCGTTTTTTTCTTCGCATGGCGGCAGACTGGAACGGCCTCCCCGCTGCCATTGTCGACATAATCTGCCCATCCGTATTTTTACATGTTACTGACCATCTCCAATTACATTGTACATGATTTTTCCTTATATGTGTTGTTTGTATTTACATACGTGTATGTTGGTCTACATATATAGGCTTTGATATGTGTAAATACATGTGTGAATATACTTGAATATGTATACAATATATGTATATATATATATATATATATATATATATATATATATATATATATATATATATATATATATATATATATATATATATATATATATATGCGTGCTTGTACTTGAACGTTACTTGAACTAGTGTTAATCCAAATCTTGTACCCACTCCTTATGTAATACCCCTGAAATCGGGGGTCTTTACGGAAAATAAACTGAACTGAACTGAACTGAAACCTAGAACCATGTTAGGATATGAAAAAAATATTGGGCATGCGGTCATGCTCTAACAGCGCAAAGCATTTTATATCCCAATGAAAGTCCAAGCTCCCCCCCCCCCTCCCTGCCCCCTAGCCTGAGGAACAAAGGCCCACCTCAAATGGCACCACAGGGATAAATGCTTGTTACCACTTTCCTGACTAACCTCTGCTGCATTACCAAAAAAAGGCCCAGAGTATAGTGCCTGTCCTGTCCAGTTGTGTTGTCCTCACCTACGCTCAACTTTACAATGCATTAGTTATGAGCAGGTACTGAAGATGGAAATTTGACAGTTCAATAAACAGATTTGTTGATAGCTTCTCTGATGTCTTTCTTGTTTTACCTTTTGGAGTATTTTGCCCCAAGCGTCGTTTCGCTGGTCGCTGCCTGGGCCATTCTTCTTGCTGGGTTAGCACACTGCCAGCACCTTCCATGGTGCCTGTTGGCTCTTGTTGTGGGACAGCAGCAGTAACAGAGGGGGATTCTGTTTTCTCCCTGCTGTATATTGCCAGCAGCAGCTGCTCGAATGCAGATGACTCTTGTTGACCTTCGGAAATGAATCAAAGAAAAGTGTATTTGTCAGAGCAACATAAATATTCCTGTGCTTGATATTGTGAATATTTGTATAATTTCAGCAACTCATATAATTCTCAAATACTTTCATTTCAGTTTTAAGTTTTTTTTAAATCTGCAATCTTAGCTTCATTAATATTTTTTCAAATTCAAAGATGTCAGAATTATCTCCAAATATCTCAGCTTTGGAAAAAAAAAAGTTTCAAATTGGTTTCCTCCCCTCGAGGGCAAGTGCCATGTTTTCACTAAAGTGATGAAGATTTGGCTACATATTCATGGAGTGCAAGTGCAATTTTGGTGGACGCTTCTAACTGCAGGTAATGTCACTGACACAACATGACTCTTTTTGTTGCAGATGCTTTCAATGTGATAAGCATTAAATATTGTGGGGAGTTTTTGCACTTCAGTGTTTGACACGTTAAGGCTATACAATGCCCGTTAATTAGGACAGTATGTATTAAAAAATTATTTTAAGCTCTAATACATGCACCCATAGAGATCTGCAAGCATAAATGCTAGCAACTCCCCATAATTTTAATAGTACGTAGAAGCTTACAAAATAGCAGACACTTTGCATGTTTGCTTGTTTACACTGACAAACACTGACCAGGTCATTACAGGGGCATGACTACTGTAAATGCAAAGCTTTCATGCAGAAATGCGCCTGTGTTATGCTTGCGATAGGTAGGTAAACAGATAGAATACAATTTAAGAACACAATTTAATAACCACTTTTCGTTTGCATTGACACAGGTAGCATGCAATACTTTTCCTGGGATTTATTAAAAATCTGTACTAAGTAATACCAAAATTTTATGAATACCACCTCTAACCACCGAACTCGCAATAACAAAAAGCTGCCATATGCTTTCACGCCAACGGCTTAAAGTCTACCCCAGCTTGAATTCATGTCTGCATAACTAAGCAATCGTATATCTCCACTCCTTAATTTAATTACACGTAGCTAAGTACCTCGCTGTGGACATAAATGCCATTTCAGGAGAGGCCAACAATCAACGAGCAGGAAATACACGGAGATGCTTAACATCCCTAAACTGGCTGTTTTATTCTGGCTCATCATCGATAAAAACATTTTTGCATCCTGCGAGCCGGTTTTGTTACGCTTGGCTATTCTCACCAGTGGGCAGCTTCCTTTTCGCTGCCAGCGTGGAACTGGCCTTTCTCGGCACCGTTCTGAGCATGTAGCCCACATCCCGGGCCATATCCGAGATTTCCTGGAGCAGCTGATCCGTCTCCGTGTACTGCTCCTCCGTTCCGGATCTGAGATGAAAGAAATGTGCAGTGCGCGCGAGAAAAAAAAAATGCGGCAGCTGTTGCGACAGTGTCGGCGTAGGAATACATATGCTCAGTATACATATATAACATGCCACTTACTTACAAAGGTTGGCTTGGTCTTCTTGGCGGAAGTAACCCACCAACAGCTCCGTGCGGTCTTTGATCGCACGAAACGTCAGTTCGCGTCCCACAGCAAACACGACATTTTTTAACACCGCTGTCCAGTTTTCCGGGCTCCAGAATGGATTTTGAGCCAATACTTCCTGAAGAAGCAGCAAATCTTCGTCGATACGGAAGCGTTTCCGCAGCCTCTGCTGCGACGAATTAGCACCGCTGACAGAAAAATTCGACGGCGAACTCTGCATGCTTGACTCGCTGGGGGCAGCCATCTTGCTCCGCTGCCGAGGGGGCCGTCTCGCAGTGATGCCAACTCAGGTCAACGTTTTATCCCTAAAATTAACCCCCAAAAATCCCTAGATTGAAGAAAAATTCCTAGCTTTTAGTTTTTTACTTGTTAATGTGGCGATTACAGCTTTAACAAAGTCTCAACGCAGTTCACTCTTTATGCCATGTCTTGTACATTTTATCAGAGATAAATAAATGTGTGTTAGCTGCAACTGTAGCTTTTTTCCTAATTTTCTGTAGAGTTGCCATGCATAGAAGGTCCACAGAAGGCACCACCAGATAAAGGGGGAGTCAGCAACGACGCTCTCCTGACACCCCCTCTATCTGAAGTAAAATTCGAGCAAACGACTCCTTTTTCACTGCACCGCCTTTTGAGCTGCTCCTTCAGCAGGCTCATCTTTACGCGCAAAGAACCCTTGCAGCCCTTTGTAAATAGAATGGAGTTGATCCCAAGTTTAAAGAGCTTGCATTGTTTGCTAAGCCCCCTTAACGCATCAAAGTATTTTGTTCAGACAACATTAACAGTCTTTTTAAGATGCAGACAGAAAGACGAACACGTTTGACTTCGTGAAAGTCCCCTTTCCGCCTCAAACAGAACACTCAGAAGCGGTAAAATGGCGTACCTCACCGCCCAGTACTTTATTTATCAAAGTTTCAGTCAAAGATCGTCAAACAGTATTTGGAGCGACTAAGAAATGACATCACGAGAACTTGACATCCTAAAAAATGTAGTCTTGCTAGTTATATAGCAGTGATTCAGACGTAGAGTTGGTAATTACAAAATCAGAAAATGCTTTCTTAGAACTGAGAATATATATGTTGTTTTGGAATTGAGCAGCACGTTGAAACGAAGCGGTCTGGCAAACGTGGAGAATGCTTTTCTTTAAAAAAAGAAAGCTGCACAGATCGAAGCACTTTCTTCAATGACATAAAAAACACGTACGATGCAAATGATACTGTATTCAGAAATAACGTAAACGCGCGTGCAGTGTCGATGCTGACGCTTTAAGATATATCTTTCCTAACTCTCTATAATTATTATATGGCACACGAACAAGGAATTAGACGCGCACACAATCTTAAAGTCTTAATCATCGTACATATCTTTGTTCATCCTCTTCAAATGAGAAGGAGTGATCTTGAACTTGTAACAGCAGCTGTCCATCAAGGCTATTTTTGCGTGCAGCAAACTGCACAACGCTTCTGTTGACAATCTGTTTCTCTGCTTTGTTTTCAGCAAGTTGACTTGCGAAAACACGCGTTCGACAGCAGCGCTGGAGTGTGGCAGGCACAAAAGGATGAAACTTGACAGCAAGGGGCACTCTTGTGAACCGTCTCCTTTTTTCATTTGAGACACTTTGTGCCAGAACTGGCTCGCAGTCAAGTCAGCGTAGTCGCTCAGCTCCATGTTGCGGAGAAGTCGCCATTCCCTGTCCAGTTCATTCACTTCGTTTTCTTTCACTATCAGAGGAAAGGAGACCGCAAGCGACGCGATTGAGGGCACTGTCTTTCCCAGGACAACTTTCGGCTCTATGACTCGAAGGTTTTTCATCTGTTCACTTTTTACGGGGAACCGCAGGTAGATCTGATGAGCTGCTTCAATAACAAAAACTCTAAACACCGCAGCCGAAAGTTGTGAACCTGATTATCGTTTAAGCCGTGCGTGTTACCGGCTAGAGCGGCAGGTGGCTTTGCTCCGAGGTAAATTTCTTCCAATGGCAGGAACTTGGCTGGGTTTTTGTACCGCACATCGGACAACGCTGTGACCTCCAAGTAGTCCCGCTTGATGTAGCATTCGAGTATGCATTTCAGCATGGTCGAAACTTTTTCACGGAGAAAGTGGATTTTGGTTTCTTCCGACTGCATTTCCTTATTTAGGTTAGTGAAAAAAGGCAGGACATACTCAAGGAACTCGAGGTAGAGTTTCGTTGACGGGTCAATCAGTTTTTCCAGAATGGCTTCTGCAGCAAGCAGGCGGTCGTCAGTGGCGGCTTTTTTGAAAAACAAAATCAGGGCAGGCATCTGCTCAAGTAAGCGTGTCACAACAACTTGTAGAGACAGCCACCTTGTTTGGCTTGGTTGCAACAGCTTGTGTGGTTTCACCTCTGCAAGCTTCTGGAATTCTTGGAAGGCAGATGTCTGCTTCGGCGACAAAAAGTAGTTGAAAACATCGCGTGCCAGATCCTCAACTCTTCTCGGAAGTGTTTTACGTGCATACGAGGCGCACAGATGGAACGAATGACAAACGCACTTCATAATGAAGAGGCCTGGAATTTCTGCCTGTAGCAGCGACGCGACGGAATGATGTGCACCCATCATCACGTTCGCTCCGTCGGCCGCAAAACCAATCGCGAGTATTGCATCGGTCGCGTGGCGTCGGGGAGCCTGAAATTTTATGTTACAGCTGGTTTTAAAAAAGGGGGGGGGGGGGAGGGGCGCAGGCAGGGGGGAAACATGAACGCGGAAAAGCTTTCACATAAACTTACCTGCTGCCTGCTGTTAACATACAAAAATCTGCGATACGTCTATACACGGTCAACGCAAGCTCCGCTTTAAGAAGGTTATTTCTTTTTTTGTCTCACGGAAATGTACCAGTTATACCAGCTTAAGGGGGTGAGAACAGCCGTTTGCTCACTCCACTTTGCGCTGTGCCTGAATGGATCTTCCGGTTTTGATGCTGACAGAAGAAGGGCATTCAAGTGCCATCGCGCGAATTTCCACCGCCGTTTGTATCAGCGTAATCTTTAGGCAACAAACCGATATCTAAAAACATTATATATATACCGCAGTAAAATAATTCACTGGGAACCGCTGTTCGTACACAGAGCACGGTTGCAGGGCTTCAGTAACCGGCGTTGAACAGTTATGTTAAGTTTAAATGTTATCACTCACTATCGAACGGGAAGACATACTGAAGGGTTGAAAAGGTTTAGGAAGTGTGATTCATTAATATAACCTGCCGCCAACGGATGGTTGCAGTGCTCGGTATCTCTCAAAGTTATCAATTATCTTGTGTTCCTAACAAATGTATGTACTGCATGTTGAAAAAGATATTTACGAGAAAAGGCTATAAAACCTATTTGTGCAAAAGAAGAAACACATCTCAAGCAGCAGGAATTTGTTATTCTGTGTAAAGTTTGCTGCTCTAGGTAGCAAAAGCGATTCTATTATATTAAGACATGGTAAGAGGTTATGAATGTAAAGTGGGCGTTAACTAACTTCGGATGATACTATATACGTGATTGTTCTATGTGCGTTGAAAAAATGAGACCGTACACGAGCGCACTGCGAGCCAATATTTTATTGCTCATTATATTTCTCCTGGATCATGAATTTGCTAGTTTAGACAGGCCGTAAATAATGTAGCAGAGCTCATATATTTCTCGGTTTTAGGCTTAGGTGCACGACGCCTTTCGGGTTGCCCACCAAGCTTGGCACTGTCATGAGCAAAGGATCTTGCGATTTTTCGCATCTTTCGAGTTTGTAATCACGCAGCGTTTTCATCAGAGCTGTCTTCATAGTGAGCAGGCCCAACCGCTTGCCGAGACACGTCCTTTGACCCAAACCGAACGGGAAGTAAGCCGCAGAATGCCTGTTCTTCGACTCCTCTTCCGAGAAGCGTTCTGGAATGAATTCTTCGGGCTCCGTGGACATACCAGGCAGGGGCCACGATATTGACGCGGGCAGGAATGAAGTGACCGAGGACCGTCGTGTCCTGGGTGCATGTTCGCGTCACCGTGAGGGGAACTGGAGGATAGAGACGCACGGCTTCCTTGACCACCATATCCAACCTCTCAAGCTCGTGCAACTGCTCAAAAGACAACTCATCAATGCCCGGGAAGCGTTCTTCCATCTCTTGCAGAATCTTGTCCTGCTCTTCAGGATGTTTGGCTACCAAGTGGAGCAAGAATGCCAGCGCTGAGGCAGTAGTGTCGAAGCCCGCTATGAGAAGCACCACTGCGTTGGAACTGACGTGGCGCTGCTCGAGGGTCTTCATTTTTTTACCAGAAGCGTGCGAGTCGTTCTTGGCACCAGTCTGGGCGTCCAGCATCATCTGAATCATGTTGTCGCAGCGAGGCCGCTTTCCTGTGCGACGGAGTTCGGTGACTTTGTCTACGTCATCCATCATTTTCTTCATGCAGCGAGCGAAGGAGGTGAACGGATACAAAAGGAGAAGAATTGGACGGAGGGCAGGAAACACAAACGAGCCTTCAAGGGCAGTCTTGTCAGCCTGTTCGAAGACTTTTCGCATCCAGGTCAGCATGGGATCATTTGTCGATCTTTGGCAGTCAATCTGCGTGTTAATGAAATTTTTAATTAGCATAAGTGCATGGTATTTCAAATTACCTTCATTGTGGGGAATGCAGAATTACCTCCCAAGCGAGGGCTGCCTTGGTGATGATGTCCAGTGCCAGACCCTGGGTCAGCTGGTACATTTCGGCAACTTTCGTACTTCGGCAGATCTCCCCGAGCAGTTCGACGAAGACATCTGCACATCTGTTCACAATGCTGGAGTAGAGCTTCACTTTAGAGGCTGTAAAACCTAGGTTCATGGTCGAGCGCACTTTTCTCCATTCCATCCCTGCAAAAAGGACGGCATCAAATTCATAGTCAGAATCAGCTTCATTCAACAATCAGCAACGAACATTAACAAGGAGGTCCCGCGGGAAAAAGACTCCATGGTACTTCCTGAAGATCAAGAAGGCGGAGGTGGATGGAAGGTACAGATCTTCAGCACCTAAGCAACTAATTTTTTTTTGTTGATCGCAGAGGGCAATAAGAAGTTTTGGCCAGCTATTGGCCATTTTGAAAGGAGCGGTGAAGTGAAATGTTACAGAGGGTCAGTGAAACAGTAAAGTTATGGCGCTTATCCGGGCACACGCTTTGGGTGTATGTTATAGGGGCATTCATTATTAAAGTACAAAATGCAACCACTGAACACAAATGCACGTGGTAGATGAAATGACTGATAACTCCCTTTCAACAAGTTGATAACACCTAAAAAAGAAACATTTACAAAAAACGTTAAGCTACAAAAACAATGTCAGAAAAAAATAGAGGAATAAAGCTCAATTCCAAACATATACAAGAAGCGTGAGGTTAGGAACAATGTGCATGATATCAAGGAATACTGCAACCCATCAGAAATTGTGGACGCCTTCAGTAACGTTTTCTTTAGTAACAGTATTGATGTCCTATCACAAAATTCACACTAATCTTTTCGCCCCCCGCATTAGTTTTTATTTTTTCCAAATACACCTCAAGAAATTTCATTTTTAATTAGCAGCCTCAGTGTTGCAAGTCTTGACTTGCAAGCGTTCTTCCCAGCCATATTGAATTCAATTCTCGCCTCATATTCAATGTTCTGCCCGAATTCATTTCATTTTCTGAGCTGGTGTTTTTCCTAGGAACTAAAGCGCGGTAAGATGGCGCCATTATTTAAAGTAACCGCTCCTCAATAATAAGCTATACACCAAATTGTGTCATCGAAATTCTAGTAACATACTTGAAAAATGAATCGAAAAGCGCCAGTTATAGCATATTAACAATTTATAACCTTTCTCTATGACAGCAGGGAATCCGCTGTGTCTACTTCAGCGATTTACCAGTTGTTTTTCTAAGAAAACACTTAAAGAAAGCAATTGACATTGCAGAATATGCTGGCTCAATACTCATAAACATATCCAAAGCTTTCGATGCAGTTAATAACTCAGTTCATTTCATTAAAGTCGAAGTTGTATTAAATACTGGCCCATGTCTAATCTTGCTTCACTGCTACAAGATCAAAATTAGGTTGCTAGTATTTCAGGAATTAACTGAAAATAACAAATTTGTGTACCGCAGGGATCTCTACCAGGGCGCCTTCTTTTCCTAGTTTTTATTAATTACCTGCCTAACTGTCTGAAATCCTCTAATTGCCTATTATACGCTGATGACACCCAAATCTTAAGCTCTGAGAACTGCATCACTTCTCTAGTTAGCAAACATAACCTTGGCTTCGCTATTGGCTTGTCTTTGTAGCAGCTAAAGCAGTTTAAAGTCAGCCAGAGTGATACCAAATTTCTTCTGCTCACTTCACAACCGTCGTTTCGTCATGCCACTTCTATTTTAGGCAATTACCACCTACAGTTGCCGGCGGTTTTCCTTTCACATAGATAAGAGCGAAATTTGACTTCATTCCCAAGACTCGTCATATACGTCAAATAAAAAATAAAACTCCTTACTGAATAATTGTTCTTGTGAAATATCCTCCTTTCTTTACCACTTATATTTTTGTCACTCTTCCATGCATTCATTCGTTCCGATGTGAACTACGACATACTGTCATATGGCCTTGCTTACAATCTATTTATACCTCCAAAATTGAGGAATATGAGTATTATCCTTCTATGCTTACAGAGCTAACTCTACACAGATATTACATCGTAGTGAAATTTTAATGATTATTTATCTTGCAAAATATAATATTTTTTTTTCTCTACAAACTGGAGATTAATCATAATAAAGTGTCTCTGATTTCTGAGCAAGTCATCAATACGAAAAGAACGAGATTTGTGAGAAATCGTAAGTTAATTTTACTCAATGTACAGGTTAATTACGGAAAATACAGATTTCATTTCTCATAGTTTTCATTTTGAATTCTGCTACCACCCGTCTTAAAATAAAAGAAAATACATAGGTTTAAATAAACACGCTAGACTTTCTCATCATCCAAACGTAATGTATTTTTGTTGCTTCTTTTTCTGTTTCTGTAGCATGCGTAAGTGTAATACTTTTTGACATTTCCGGCAGCTTTTTTTTTCTCTGGTAAAGCCATTTCATCAAGTGAATCGTTATAATCTTGTTCGCCTTTTTTTAAAACAAATTCAACTTTCTCGGGCAAAAATTTGGAAAATGGGAAAACTGTAAGACACTTTTATGAAAAATATTGAAGGTAATGGTCCATTATTCTGTTATGTAGCAAAATCATTTTTTTAATGTGTTTCCAGCGATCGCATAGAACATGTAAGACTGTCGTAAAAAACAAATGGGGAACGCTTTGTATGGTCACAGAAACGTGAATAGAAAAAAAAAGATGCAAGACTGCAATCGGATGATCTGCGGATATATTGATAGTTACCGTGAAATCTTACAGTATATGAACGGTTTCCCGCTCAAAAATACTTTTGTCCAGAATCGTGTGGCATGAAATGTGATGATTTATGCTTTTGTGCTCTTCTAAATGTCACCTTGTTCTTTTTGAATGGGTCGTGAAAGAATAGCCTTCAGTGATTACGAGAAAGTACTTGACTGAGTGAAAAATTCGGAAGCCACACAGGCATTTCGGAATCAGGGTGTAGAGACTATAGTAAGACTATATATAAGACTATAGTAGTTGTGCATTTGCTATATATATATATATATATATATATATATATATATATATATATATATATATAGCAAATGCACAACTACTATAGTCTTCCTTAAAGTCAGCAATAACATTTCAGTAAGGAACGGCGTCAGGCAAGCAAACACGATCTCGCCAGTGCAATTCACCGCCTGTTTAGAGGAGGTATTCCGTGGCCTGAATTGGGAACAGTTGGGGATAAGAGTTAACGGAGAATACCTAACTGATCTGCTATTCACTGACGACTTTGGTTCAAGAATCAACGGTAAAAATGGTCTTCTTTTATACCGGAAGTTCAAATACCGCCACCATTACGACGCTTCGGGAACAACGTAGAAATTAACTACTTGGTCCCTTATTTGTCCGAGGCCGAAAGCTTCCTGTAGAAAGCACAGCGAGCGAGCACGAAGTTTTAGCGTCTGCTTTCAGAGATGGCAACGCCGATTGTGACAACTTAGAGCATTGCGAACGAGCGCAAGCGCGCTATAGCGGAGACCACGTCTGGCGTCTGCTTCCGTCCTTGTTACCGTTGCGACGTAGCTCTGCTGGTGCACCTTTTGCGCAGGCTCTCTTTCTCGGCAGGATCCATGAGAGAGGATGCGCAATTTGCATTCATTTTGATGAAAATAGGCAAAAACACCGTTAGAAAATGATGTGGAAGAGAAGAGATCGCCATATGCCACACAGCGTTCGATGTTTCCAGTACTTCGGGAACGTATGCAGCGTGAACGTTGGTGTGGTGTGTGTGTGTTTGTGCCTCCGGTTTCTGCAAGGTAATCGCGCCTAAAATATCAATACACTTCTCCGCAATACCCCATTAGGACTGCTAAGCAGCATCTCAGCGGGCAGCGTTTCGATCCATTCATGCCACGCCTAATCCGTTCATGCCAAGCTGAACCGGGTTGAAGTGACCCGTACCTGAGGCATATCCGGTAAGTTCTGTAATTACGCGCTAAGGCGTGGGGCACGCGCCCTCTGCTACAGATATTTTAAACACTTGTGACAAGAATAATAATTTATTTACAAATGTAGCACATAGTCAAGGTTAGACTTAGGACGTAGCCAACATATTTGGATGCATTCTAGCTGAAGCATAATCTCGTCGAAGTTGGCGTTTAGGTAATTATCGGCACTTTGCAGCTGCAAAATGCATCGGAGAGATGCGCACGCAAAACAAAATGTGAGACAAGCGGTAGACAGAATAGAGTTCCTACTACTGACCACTTCCACTATCCACTTTTCCTTATCATCCGAGACAAAGCCCTCGAAGAAACGTGTATGAATTAACGCTAAGCTCCTGCATTTGAGTAGATCATCCTTAACGCTCAGTTGGATATCATCAGTATCAGCTAAGTCAAGCGTTTTCCTGTCACACCTTTATTATTAACTTATATCCAAGGGTACTCAACCTGGAAGATAAGGAAACTACCTATCTGAAAACGTCTTTAGTGACGAAATTGAGGTGTCAAACACTTTGGCTATAAATAAGCAGAAAGTACGGGACGAGAAGATGGACGCACGATAACTTGCAGACATGCATAGACCACCTAGATCAACTTCATGCTTTGACGAGAAATATTGTCTGCTAGACCTCGAGAGAAAGGAACCATCTGACTGCGGTTAGCGGCACCCTCTGGCCACGTCACAAAGCAGTCTTCATGGCTGAGTTCCTGTTGAAGGGTTCGAAAACATACCTCTTTGTTTCTTTCCTAGAAGACGTGCCTATGATTTCAATGTTTTCCCGGTTATGTGCGCAGCAGCCTTTGATGGGCTTTGCTAGGCTATGGCGGTTTTATTTCTGGCTCTGTGTAGAATTTTCTGGCTTTTTTTATGGGTTCTGTGATCCGATAGCAAGCCTGCTATTAAAAAGACGGAGACTGCAGGAATCAGCACGCTATGAGCGCCAGTTAGAGTGAGATGAACCTGTGAAGAGTGGCGATTTTGGTTGGTTCGGTCATTGGGAATAGGCAAAGCATCGTAACGGACGCGGGAACAAAAAAATACAACGTGTATTGCCTACTTCTAGTTTAGTTTATGGGTATTTTACATTCCAAAGCGACTCAGGCTGTGAGAGACGCCGTAGTGAAGGGCTCCGGTAAATTCGACCACCTGGGGTTCTTTAAGAGGGCTCACCAGCTACGAGGCAACTCAGATTTTAACTTTTTCTGTCGATAGATGGCAGCACTAAAGAACCACAAAAAAGAGGGAACTTTTATTACCCTCCAGGTTTGTAAATTTAAATTCTACCGCGACACCTCCTTGACCATGACACGAAAGTATTAGTTTTTCCGCGAACAAAAAGTAGGGCAGAGATCTTTCTGTGTATATCTTGCCAAAGCAGGGAGACGGAAGCACAAAAGAATAACCCGTCTAAAGGGGCGGTGGTCACAGAATGGACCTTTTTCCAGTACGTTTCCAGTAAGAAAAGTACGTTTTATGGTTTGGGTCCCACTAAGCTCCCTCGCATCTTTTCTGCGAAAATACATTTACAGTGATAGGGTGGGGTATACAGCCTGTAGTTAGAAGCAGTGTTGGTTTAGCCTAGCCAGAACAGATGAGTGTGAGTCATCCTTTGACACACCTTGGGCGCACCTCCTGTAACATTCGCGGTGCTGGTCGCACTCTCCTTTGTAATCTACAGATAAGATTGCCCCGCTTGCCACGATATATTCATTTCTTTTGCCACTCCCTGATTGGCTGCCTAGCGCTCAAATAGCGCGTCGCCGAACGAATAAAGGTCATTGTCTTCCTGGCGCTGCGTGGGTCGTCTGTTGCTTAGGCCGGTCGTCCTGCCGCCCTCCGCGTCTAGCCGTCGAATACGTAACACTCCCCTCGCGCAATTTGGCCGGCTGTTCCGTATTCCGCGTATTCCTCCGTACCCACACGCAATACAAACCTTGTGACCGTGTACGAGTATGGACGCCGATTCGGCGACGCGGCCTCTGTGAAAAGCTTTTTGCGCTCTCATTGTTTGCGCTGCCAGTGTTTATTCTGCATTTTCTTTGCTGCTGTTGACCTTACTTTTCGTTTAAGCACCCGGCCGATGCTTCTTTGACAGAAGGAATGCCGCGAAACTGTTGTACTACTTGTTTGTTCGAGTTCAAAACCGTTGGCGTGCGGAAATATCGCTTTGTTATGCGAGATGCGATCAGCGTTATCTAGAAGGAATGCGGCCAGGCGCAACAATTTCGACATTATTCTTGGTTGTAGTTACTTTCAACGCCTTATCTTTAAGGTTTCTCTTCGATGACCACTGAGCATGTTTATTGCTATCGGCGTCGCTGAATTCTTCAGTTTATTTATGGGCGATAGTCTCTTCAGTCAATAAATTACTATGAAATACTTCTTTTTATGTCTCCTTCACTGCTTATGATTTCACCACGGAACAAATCGGACTTGGGTAAAAGGATGAGATGTGTGGTTTGCAAAAGCTCTGAGATCTTCCTGTTGGTATTCGTGGTGACTTTGAACGCTAATTTCGTCATTGCCAAGACACTACCAACTTTTCTGGACAAAGTTGATATTAGTGGTTTATTGTTAAAAATAATAAAAATTGCAAATTAATAGAAGATGGCCAGGCAGCCACACGAACAGCGTGTGCTCTTTCTGTACACAAAAACGGCAGCGCACCTGAATTGTCATGACCTCATGGGTTTGAAAGCTAAAAATTCCACACCTACTGTGATTTGCGAAAAAGTCTCATTATGAGCTCTGCTTTTTTACGTTTTTTATGCTTTTGTTTTATGTTCTTTTATATGTTTTTATATTATATACTTTTATGTGTGATATATTTTATATATGTATTTATATAGCGCCCCTTCCGAGCGTTTTTCTGATTCAAATATGCGACTTTTGGAAGCGTAGTGCGGGAGGTGCGACTAGGTGTGCCGCATACCGAGGTGTATCTAATTGGGCGAATAAAGGCGGTTGGGGAACGCTTGATACATGCGAAACCGGTTCAAAAGTAAAACTGGATTGTTTTGCCAGCCAGGCCATGAACGTTTGACATCCCGTTGTTTACACCACAGAGATGTCTATTCTGGAGTAAGGGGCTCGGAAATCCGCGAGCTCCTTTCTGCAGATAAGGTGCGCCCATGCTTACCCAGGTACAGTGGACAGCCTTTGCACTGATAACGTGAACATTATGGCAGAGATATGCGATATGCCTGGTCGCGAGGAGAATTGGGGAAAAAGAGCGACACTGGATCAAAGATTCTTTAGAGAACCGAAGTTTTGATGCCGATCCGTCACATTCTGGTTTCACTAGCCCGGAGCCAAAGGCGAACGTTGGCTTCGACCGGTTCTCATGATGTCGCAGTTGCAGTGCAGCAGAGGCTGAGCAGGAAAAGGAAGGAGACGGTCCTTTCTCCCCTTGATGTTGGGTGTTGCACTGCCATACATAGCTGTCCGCGAGTACAGCGTGAAATCGCAGGTGATTGGCAAGTGCTTCAGTGAAAGGAGGTTAATCACTACGTCATGAGAATCAGTCCCCGCCATTAGCCCTGTTTACATGAACTCGATAGCGTCGGGTCAAATCGGCGGTCGGGTTGAGCATGGTCAATCCAACTCAACCAGTGCGTGTTTACATGAACTCGATTTAACCGATTCGAGAGCGGTTCATCTGTAGCGACACCAAGCCTCGAGCAAGAAGTAACAGCCTCCAAGATTGAGACACGCCATCGCTGTATCGGAGGTGCGACGGCGCACGTGCAAAGCAAGTTCGCATTTATCCTCTCCCCTCTCAATAGCCATATTTTCGACCCCATAGCGTTTACAAGCACATCGGTTCAGGGCCGAGTTCAGTGACCTACCCCTTGCGGCGGAATCGACTGGACCCGACCCGTCGACTCCCGGCTCGGTGTGCGTACCAGTACCGGTTTTCGAACAACCAGGCGTGTGGATACATGTATGCGCCGTTATCGGCTCGAGGCCCTCCTATGAGGAATATTTGCAGCTTTATTCTTGACTTGTATCGACACCTGGGTCAGTGCGCCCCTGCGCCGGGCAAGGAACAATGCTGTTCTCCCACACTGTCCTAAATAGGGAGCCCTCTTCCTGTGTTTTGGCACTAACAATGCCTTATTGTGTGGCTGCTGGGAGGGGAAAGGGGGGGGGGGGGGCGCTTTTGGGTGTGGCCTTGCATTCCACTTCCTTTTCGCACCAAGAGCTCGAGCAAAGCAGAAACGCAGAAATCCTTTCGGAATACAGCCCAAGCAAGAAAAAAGGAAAGGAAGAGCTCAGGTCCTTCCAAGTCCTGAGTTAAAACCTGCGCGCAAGACAGACAACCAAGAGGTTGGCGGCAGATTGTAGTAGCGACAAAATGTTCTGACGCCAGATGGAGCCACGTCGCGGTAGTTAGATGTGGCGCGAATTTCAAATCCCCGCAGGAAATACATACACAAGTTTCAGAGCCTGTAAAAACGCAAATACTACGCTCGATATGAATGAAAATTGCGGCTTGACAATCAAGAAAGAAAAAAAGCAGGAAATGTTGCGGACGAAATTCTGATATTTGGCTTAGTTCTTTCACGGGATGACATGAAAGACCGACATATATAAAGGTCCAATTTAACTTGATATTTACCTCTGATTTGTAAAAAAAATGAAACTTAAAAAATGATACTTGTCTGCAACATTTCCTCCATTCACTCAATAAGAAAACGCTGCCACAGACCTCATAAATATCGAGCCATTTTTAGACACGCTACAGCTTCTGAAAGTTCCCATTTATTTCCTATGGACACTATCACTGGTGAACCTTCTTAACGTGCACTGACATCGCACAGCACAAGGGGCCTCTATAATTTCGCCTCCATCGAAATTCGACCGGCCTGGTGTATTGCCTACTTCTGTCGTCTGTGCCTTTTGCATTGTCTCGCCTATTTTTGAGTGCGAGAGATAAGTGCATCCTTCATCGTCAAATAAGCCCACGTTGATAGCTATCGCAGCGCACCATAATCAGTGCTCCTCCGAGGAAGATTTGGACGATCCAGAGAATACGCATCATTTGACTTGACTGGAGATATGCTAAGGATACCCACGAACGTTTTATTTTCTCTTTCTTTCATTTACGCCAATTCTTTTACCTTTTAAAACCTGAATGTGTTTACTATTTCGAACACCCCAGAAATAGCATGTGTTACTTTGTCCACTGCACTGTAAGGTGCTTTAGTTTAAGTGTCGTTTTTGTGTTTATTAAAAATGTAGCCTAAGCCCAGAAGCTTGTGCCACCACCCGACCCCCTCACTTCTTTACAAAGTTATTGATAGTCTTGGGTATCTCATTTTTTTATTTCACCCATACATGCAAGCAAGTGAAAGGGTTACTTCACGGTTATGGCGACGAGGTTTTTAGCCTATGTGTTGTATCCACTCAAAGGTACACAAAGCAATCTTTCCAGAGGACCAAAAAATACACGATCTTCCATTTGACAGCAGATATGTCCAATGTAAAGCAGCCTCATGTTATCACCTGCACGTACAGGTTGTTAATTTTCCTACATGGCGGCGTACACAATTTTCGCCGCTTTCCTGCATGTCTTGAGCAGGCTTGCAATTTTTTTTTTGCTTGCATGAAAGAGCGGCATTTGCCCAAGCGAACAAGCATATGGTTTGTCTGCTTGCCTGTGAAGAAAAATATGGAGCTTGTCATCGGCTCCACATCGAGGGCGTACAGTGGCCTGTCCTGGAATATGCGGCTGTCCTTGACAAAGATCTCTTTGATCACATCGGCGTCCGTGATGACCATGTAGGGCTTTTCCGCCAGGTAGAACCCAAAGATTTTGCCGTACTTCCGGATCCATCCTCCCATCACCTGCAATGCGGTAGTAGTTTCTGCGGCATTTAAATACAAGTAATATCTAGAGAAGGAAGGTCATAGAAATGAGCCAAAGGAATTTTGGTGAGCGGTTGTTCTACTACAATGCTCCCATGTTGTCATGGCCTCTTCATTTCAATTTCAACTGACCACACCTTGCGTGACCTTCATCTGCCATGTGATGCCTTCTTAAATGGAGCTGTTTGCTTTGTGTTTATGATTCAGCACAGATACACTGCTAGTTGAGTTTTATTGCCGAAATGAGCATTAAACAAACATCATTTCTTTTTAATTTTGATCCTCTAATGTAATGCGTATAACACGTTTAGTTTTGTAAATTGACGGGCTTGACGTTCGAAAGCGACACTTAGAAAATGAGAGATGCTGTAGTGGAGGGCACCGGAATATTTCAGTATCTGGAGTTGTTTGGTCTTTGTTTTTCTTACCTTTCCTTCTATACGTTATTGTGACAAAGTAGGAAGCCAGATGTGGCCACAAATATATGCACAAAAAATGGATAGGAAATGGCAGGAAAGTTTTGTTTCCGTTATAGAGCAGTTCAGAAAAGTGGCTCGTTATAGAGAATAATTGGCATTTCTTAAGCGGTTTCCACTAAAAATCTTAAAAGAATAATTTTTATTAGCGTTTTTCTGACTGCCTGGGCCGTGACTAAGTTCACTTAGTTTTCACACACACTTTTCCATATAACCTCCGCTGCCCCGAGGCTGTAAGAATATAAATGAATTCTGTGCGCCTTTTGAAGGACGTATACTGTCGAGCTGTTGGGGTCGTAGAAAAAAACAAATATCAAAATCCCACTAGCGTTTCTGTGGAGCAGGCTTAAGATCGTTTTTTGTGAATTTTTTGCGTTAATCGACCTAACAGGCATTAGTTGCTGCACCGAGAGCCGCACTGAAAAAACGAAAAAGTTCAAGCGTCCTCACGAACGATGTTGAAGTCTTCTTTAGGGTGCATGTCGCGTGCTGTTTGATTACGAAAACTTTAACACAAGCTTCTAGCCAATGGTTTTATGTTTTTCTTTTGTAGGAAAGCGGAAGTCGGTTTTGACAGCACACTCGGAAATTTATACTTAGAACACACACACACACACACACACACACACACACACACACACACACACACACACACACACACACACACACACACACACACACACACACACACACACACACACACACGCGCACACACACACACACACACACACACACACACACACACACACACACACACACACACACACGCACACGCACACGCACACGCGCGCGCGCGCGCACACACACACACACACACACACACACACACACACACACACACACACACACACACACACACACACACACACACACACACACACACACACACACACACACACACACACACACACACACACACACACACACACACACATGCCCCCGGGAGTCGTATTTTTGTGACCAAAGTTGCTCTTCGCGACCAACCGTTGATTTAACTGCCACAATTCAGGGTGCGTAGTTTGGTTACAATCCTGTGAGTACGGTGTGACGTCGCGGCAAGACCCCGTGACCTAGATAGGCCACCTAGACTGCTTCTCCAGGGACAGCTGCCTGAGCCACCCTATTTATCGCACACAACGCCGACACCAGACCATCTGCGTAACGGGGCCTTTAACGCTGTCGCGTTAAAAACTTAACTCCGCATTAAAGGTATGTCGCGGTAGTGTCAGGCAGGGAGACACGCAGGGAGCCACGATCCCGCCAGCGCTATTTACCGCTTGTTTACGGGCGGTGTTCCGAGGCCTGAATTCGGAGTAGTTGAGGATAAGAGTTAATGGAGAATACCTAAATAATCTGCGATTCTCTGATGACATTACCTTGCTGAGTCACTCAGGACATGAGTTTCATAGCACGATCAATGGTTTAGACAGGCAGAGCAGAACGGTAGGTCAGAAAATTAGCATGCGGAAAACCAAAGTAATGTTCAACAGCCTAGCAAGGGAACAGCCGTTCACAATTGGAAGCAAGCGAGGTGCTGGAAGTGGTAAAGAAATACGTCTACTTAGGGCAGGTAGTGACAGCTTATCCGGATCATGAGAGGGAAATAACTAGATGGACAAGAATAGGGTGCGACGCATATCGGAGGTTCTCTTAGATCATGAATAGCAGGCTACCAATATTCCTCAAGAGAAAAGTGTACAACAGCTTTATCTTACCGGTACTCACCTGCGGGGCAGAAACGTGGAGGCTAACGAAAAGGGTTCAGCTTAAGTTAAGGACAACACAGCGAGCCATGGAAACAAAAATGCTAGGTGCAATGTTAAGAGACCTATTTCGGGCAGAGAGGGTGAGAGAGCAAACGCGGGTTAATGACATCCTAGTCGAAATCAAGAGGAAGAAATGGGCTTCGGCAGGGCATGTACTGCGAAGGCAAGATAACCGCTTGTCATTAAGGGTAACGGAGTGGATTCCAAGAGGACGCAAGCGTAGTAGGGTTCGGCAGAAAGTTAGGTGGGTGGATGAGAATAAGTTTGCAGGCATAAGGTGGGCGCAGCTGGCAAAGGGCAGTATTAATTGGAGAGACATGGGAGAAACGTTGCCATGCAGTGGGCGTAGTCAGGCTGATGATGATGATGATGATGTATGCGGTAAATTTGGCTTCCTGTTCTGCAGATTTGTACTATGCTTATTTGGAGTTAGCCGAGTGTAGAAGCTAGATGCACTTGATGCTTAAAATGAAAAACATGCAAGAATTCTGTACAATAAAGCAAAGAGAAGACAGCAGCCATTATAGTAACATTATCACCTGAAATTTCCAAATACGAATTATTAGGGACATAGGATACAGGCTGTTGGTGGTAATTTAAACTACGAATGGCGAGTCATGTTTTAACACCATATGGAGAGGTGACGCCAGTTGTGTGCCCCAAGAATAAACTGGAAATTAGTCATTATCAGTGCTCTACCCAGGAAAGAGACAGTTGCAACGCAGGGTGAAGTATATTATCTGAAGCGTCAAGCTATTGTTGCTGTTAGTGTTACTAGGAATGGCGAATTTATAACGACAGGGGTTGAGAGGTAGCTTGATGGGACTTTAAGCTTATAAGAGTTCACACGTGACTAAATGTAGCATTTGCTGACAAATGTTTAAAACATCATTAGTAGCGCATCATTTCGCTGATGTTTTTCCTCAAGAGGAGTTACAGTAAATAATGCATACATTCGACTAAGGGTGGCGTTCTTTCTTCGTGATTTTGGCTAGATGCAACTCTTAAAACGCTACCAGCATTATTCAGTTCTATTTATTCTGTATATTGCTTGGTAAATCAGTTGATTGCGCCGTGAAGTCTGATGATAAACCTGTCGTTTATTTACAGATAACTAAGGTTCTTGAATGCAAAGTCATTTACATTTCCAACCATTGCGTTCGAAATTTCTGTTAGTTTAAATCTGTTAACAACGGCTTTCAGAGACACTGCACGCCAAAATTCAAAATCCACGAGCAGATGAGCTGGAGGGGTGCTCTTCTTAGCCGTCCTCTTGCTGCCATTTCGGGGCCGGCCATCGCAGTCCAGGCAAGGTTTGTGAATTTTGTTTTAAACGGAACCCAGCTTTACAAGAGTGCATGGTAGAAGATAATAGAAAGGATAGCACGAAGCTCTAATGAACTTTCAGCTTTTCTGAGTGTGTGTCGCGCAAGGAAATTTTTACTGACATTGAAACGCAGTTGCTATTTTCGAGCTTTTTTTTTAAATATAGGCTCTCAAGATAGCCGCCCATACACCATCGTTGCGCTCCGTTTATAGTATACCGTAATATGCCTGCGTACAATTGCACAAAATCGAAAGTAGACCGTGGCCGTAGCGCCGGCCTATTCGCTTGAGCATCCTCCTGGCATGCGGGAGGTGCACGGTTCGATCTCCTGTGCAGCCGGTTACCCAACCGCGATACATTGGGTACAATCTTCCACTGGCCTGGTGCTCGGCTTCTCTGAGGTAAATTTCTTGGAAAATGGGTCTTTGACCACACCCTGCGCGGAGAGCAATACCTTGCCTCATGGCGGACAAAAGTGCCATTGCACCACGAAAATACGTCCTCATCGAGAGTAAAAGGAGCGCGTGAAAGAAGACACAACTTTTCTTAATGTTCTAATTATGTACGCTGTACTTTTGTTAAAGAAAAAATGAGCCGCTGAAAACATTGTGATTTTCACCTTCAAAGTCAAGAAATATTGTGTGCAAAGCTGTGAAGTTAGGAAAATGAACAGCGAACCAAATCTTACTTAACGTTGAAAGGAAAACGCAATGAAGTTGGATTCAGTAGCGTTAAAGAAAAAATGAGTGCAGCTTTCTTTACTTGCCGTTTTAAGTAAGGACTTGTTCACTGGATCTTTATGGAAGTGCTGACGGTTGTGATAAAAGTTTAAGTTTTGACTGGTAATGCAGTGTCTAATAATGTCTCCCTTGATGTAATTGTCATTTACATTTCCTTTACCGTTATGACTGAGTCCGGTTTTTGATGACAGCAGACACAGCTGCACAGCTATATGAGCATCTCAATATTAATCATTCGACGAGCTACCGTTGTCACATAAGTAATCAACTTCCGCTTTTTTAAATCCTAATGTATTTCGTGATTCCCTAAGAGTATTACTTAAGTGGCATTTTGGTTACAAAGGTAAGTGATAAATTCAAATCAAACGTTAAAGGTTTTGATTTGATCCGTGAATTTTCAACTTCAACTCCCACTGTTTCCGATATATTTCATGAATTCAACTCTAGTTATTGATTGAGGAAAGCAAGATGTTACCGAGCCCAGGCTCTGAACAGTTGATGTTCAATATGTATGACATTATGGTGCTCCAAAGTTGAGGACCCGTCATAAGACACGGCGGCACCTTACGATTACCAGTCGTTGCGTTCATCGACGTCATAACCCTGAGAACGTTAAAATTCTTATATAAAGTACTGTGATATCGAAGGATATGTGAAAACAGCTGATACTGTTCTGTTCTTCTTATTATTATGATAGCAGCTTTAAAGGAAGAAAATTGCCAAGCGAATCAATTTTAAGAACAAACGCACAGCCAATTCTCGCTGAAAGAACTGACAAAAATTAGCGGCGTACACATAACAGAAAGTTAGATAACCTGACTGTTTAACCAAACTGCGTGCATTAAAGCCAATTTGAAATCATACATGCGAAGCAACATGTAACTTTAGTTTTCGTAGGGAGACATACGCAATCGGTGAGACACCTGTATTAAAAGGGCGAGTATTAATATTTGGTTGGAGTGTTCTTTATTTGAAACGTTGCGTAGTGCCCTAGGATGTCTGATACGCACTCGGATGTTCATATGTGCATGGTAAATAATTTATCATTGCATTATTTATACTGATGGATTATAGTTTCAGTTTACGAGCCCCGGGGGTGTGCTGCGACGTCAAAACTAGGGAAGAGCAGCAACCCTGGTCAGGTTCGCCCAAAAAGTTGAGACAAACACTGCCGCGTCGCCTGTTTTAGTAGACATGCGGTGCATACCGACGCCTTCCGAAATGCAGGCCAATTTGATCGGTACGGTGATATGCTGAGAAAAACCAAGCAAGCGAGACGTGAGGGAGGGGCGACACCGAGACATGAAACCAAGCGGCTCCGCTGTACCTTATTCAGGCTATGTGGCCGAGCAGTTCTTGCCCTGAGTAGAAGGCAGTGTATTTATTTTCGCATAATTTATTCCTGAGCGTTGCTTGGAATCTGCAACCTTGGAGCGCAGGGTGCCTTATTCGTTTTCATGTGCTCTGTTGAAGGTCGGAAGCTTCGCTTATTAATTGAGCATACGCTCAACTTTGTAGTTCCGCCTACATTACGTGTTTTCAATAGCATAAACTTTTGCTTTGGCCAACTGATGTCTATGGTTTCTTCAAAAAGTTATTCCTGACGTCAACGGCAACTTTCCTGACCAGCACGTTAAAGTGTTTCCACCTCGTATGGCTAACTGAGCACAGGTTCGAAGAAGTCAACGACGAACGGCAGGCAAATGCGAAAAACTTGCCGGATAGGACTTGATTCACGACTGTTCACAGGATAGCAGAAATGGTGGTAGCTTGATTATATTATAGCCTTCTTGAACAGGCCTCCTTTGGCGAGAACGGGTTATGGAGGAAGAAGAGAGGAAGCTGTCCCGCAAACACTGTGCGGGACCAAACAAAAAAAAAATCTGAAAAAACACGAACCTTTGACAAGCAGGGAGACAGACTTGCTCCACAGAGACGCTGCGGCTGCACTGAGCACAAGTAACTTGCTGTCGTTAGTATTTAAGGCCTGACCGCAGACGCTTTGAAAACGAGGTCGGCCTGGTGACCGTCGGCCGGATTACATCCGGCGCCGCATCAGAAAGTACAGATGCATGCGTTCACTGGAAGGGATAAGAGTTCACGATTGGATATTTCGCTGGAAAGCGTGTGGATAAAAATAGTACCAAGATATGGCGTCTACCACAGAACCGCCGCCGCTCCCGCGTTGACGCTTTTTGCTCTCGTTGGTATTTATTTCGGCCTATAGCAAACTTGAGCGAGGGAGCCGTAACGAGCCATTGACCGGTGGATGAGCACTTGTTTACTCTACGTGCTAATTATGCAAACCAGGCACGTTTGTTGATGTGAACGCTTCAGCGACGACGGCTGAATTTTTTAATGGCCATCGCGGGCTTGTGAAATGGAGGAATATTTGTTCTTTCCGAGAGCCGCCACTAAAGCTCAACCTGAACGCAGTTGTTTAATGGTTGTCCATGGTTTTAACATGCCGAATGAATGCTTCTTCGCTTGGGAAATGAAGAGCAGTGCAGGCAAGTCGCATATTTCGAGAAATTTTCGGATCCAGTTTTCTCCATTTCTCCAACTTTTGGAGACGAGAACATAAATCTCGTAAGGTCATTCTAGGGGCCTATACTGTGTTCCCTAGAAAAATATTTGATTTGATTTTAAAATAAAAGAGTGAACGGTTGAATAATTGAGCATTTCAGAATTCAGAAAGAGTAAATGATAAGTTAGCTCGAGCTTTCTGTTACCTGTGATATGAATACATTGGTTTTTAAAGGCTTGTAATAGAGGCGAAATTGCGAATAAGCTTCAATGGCTCTCTTGGAGGTAAGTAGTAAATGTACGCTGCTAAAAAGCATGATAGCAAACCTATGTTAATGAGTAACTGCCACAGAAGCGTTAGGTCTAGAAGGTATAAAGCTGCTTACAAAATAAGTTTCTAAATTTGGGGAAAAACTTTTGGGCATGACGATCGCCCGAAAAAGAGAAAAGAATTGGCGTTTCGCTTTGACGCGGGACGGGAAGATTTTCGCTAGGAAAAGTGAATCCTACCGGTCACTGCAAATAATGCATATTTCTGATCTGGAAAAAATTGAATAACCAAGGTTTCATGGCTACTAATGATGACGTTATGTTTGGTAGCGCTACGCACGCATCATAATTTGAGCCGCATGAAGTTGGCAGCCTGTATGCCGAAAATAAGAACTGCCTATCTTTTATCCATCTTAATGCGCAGTCTGCCCGAAATAAAGAGCAACAGATTCTTGCACTTATCGCTGCGTTTGGCTTTGCTCCTGACATATTAATGGTGACAGAAACATGGTATCATGTGAATCGGAAGTTCTTAAGTTACCTGGCTGCACAAAAGTTTTTATGAATTGATCGTGTCGAAGAGGAGGTGGCGTTCTGTTAATGGCAAAAAGCACACTCCGTTGCAACATTGTTGCATCTTTTTCTCTTGTTACGTTGGATTATGAAGTGCTTACTGTTCAGTACAATGATAATGTTTTCAGCGTCCTATATCGACCACCACGATCGAGCACGCAGAACTTTCTGTCTTTTATGGAAAAATGCTTCTGCTGGGTGACTGGTAATGTTTACAAGTTAATACTGGCAGGGGACCTAAACATTGATTTCTTAAAGGCTTCTACTTCTCGAGAAGAACTTAGCAAGACAATCGAATCAAATGGTTTTGAAAATGTTATAAATAGTCCGACTCGTATTTCAATAGATACATCGAAATTAATTGACTTCTTCATAACCAACATCCACCATTCTAACATTTTATCTGGTGTTGTGAGTGCTCATATAAGTGATCACCTTCTAATATTTTTTTTGATGACCCAGTGTTCACCTTCAACATCCAAACACCGTTTACCACAAATGGTTCGTGATGTCAATATGCAAAGCCTGAAGTATTTTCGTGAGGCAATATCGCCAATAGATTGGTCAGAACTGATGCGTGCCAGTGATCCAGAAACTGCTTATGAATACTTTTGCGCTAGGTTTAAGGATACCTATGATAAATGCTTCAAATACAAAGTAGTTAAACCAGCACGCAAAGCCAAAAAACCATGGATAAATAAAATCTGTATCCATGAAATTCGTGCCAAAAACCGCCTCTACTAGACTTTTATTGACACCAGGACTGAAAAAGCTTTGCATGAATTCAAGGTGCAAAGGAACAAAGCAAATAGTCTTTTGCGTAAAGAGAAGAGACAGTATTTGAATAATTTGTTCAATAATGACGTAATAAAGAAATCTGATGTTATCTGGAAGCGTATTAATGGTTTTCTTGGGCGCAGAGATAAGAACACCACTATAACAGAAATTACACTAGGTGATAAAGTTTTATCAAATCAGACGCTTGCAAATACATTTATTAACTATTTCACAACCTTAGTAAACAGTACTCATGATCCTAATTCTTTGAGCTATCTTCGCTGCAGGACTAAACAATCTGCATTTTTAGCGCCTACTACGGAAAATGAGGTATTTACTACTTTTATGTCTATCTAAAACAGCAGATGTTGTGACGTCGAAGGATTCGAGATCGTGACAATTAAGCATGTCCTGGACTTGATTCTGCCTGCATTAGTACACATAATCAACTTGATATTTTCCAGGTGCTCATTCCCGAAAAGACTTCAGGTTGCGAAGGTAGTAGTTTTGTACAAAGGTGGCGATAAAAACGAACTGACAAACTGCCGTCCAATATCTGTGTTGCCCATTTTTTCTAAAGGTATAGAAAAACTAGTACATGCCCGCAGGACATCGTTTCTGATCAAACACGACCTTATAACTTGCATGCAGTATGGCTGGCTTTGTGAAAGGGCAGTCGACAGAAACTGCCTTACTTACTCAAAAGGAATTTATATTGCAGTCGTTTGAACAGCAATTATGTACTCTGGGCATCTTTGTTGATTATCCGAAGGCGTTTGAATGTATAACTCATTCCACACTACTCAACAAACTTGAACATTATGGATTTCGTGGCGTATTTCTTGAATTAATACAGTCGTATCTGCAACACCGTATGCAACAAGTGATCATAGAACGATATGTGTCTAATTTAAAGCAAGTTCACGCGGGAGTGCCACAAGGAAGTATTCTGGGGCCCCTGCTTTTTTGTGTTTATATCAATGACTTAGTTACTATAGATAATAATGTGAAATTTATTATGTACGCGGACGACATAACTATTCTGGTTACTGCACCGAATTCCACAGAGGCTATCGGTATCGCAAATGAAGCACTAACAAAACTGTCCTCGTGGTCTACCGCAAATTCACTTAGTATAAATATTAAGAAAACAACAGCTGTTCTGTTCAGACCGAGAAATCGTAATGTCGCTACAGACCTAACATTACAACTTAATAATTCTATTATTCCGATTGTGCCTACTGTTAAATGTCTTGGGGTTGTATTCGAACAACATATGTCGCGGAATTTGCATGTGGATTTAGTCGCTGCGACAATATCCCGTGTGAGTGGAATTTTATGCAGGTTAAGATATTTTCTCCCTAAAAGCATCAAGCTTCTCCAATAAAAAACCTTGATTCTCAGCCAAATTCATTATTGCCATCTTGTTTGGTGTACTACGACACTTTCTAATATCACCACATTACACAGAATACAAAAAAAGGCCGTCCGTAGTATTCTGGACGCTCCCCACGACACACATACGCACCCACTTTTCAAAAAACTGAATTTACTTCTTATGCCTGATATTTATGAGAAAACACTAGTTCACCGATATAAGACAGGTATTAAAAGAAATAATAACACGTTAAATACTATATCGAACTTAAAACGTAGAGATCGGAAGCTAAATACGCGCAGTTGCGAACTCTGGGAGATGCCACGGGCAAGGACTAATTACACATACCAAATGTTGCGCTTTACATTACCATCTTGTCTAAATAAAATTAGCACTGTATAGGTTTCATTATTGTGCAATCTAGGTAGCTATCTTTTCTTTGTTTCCGCAAAAATGGAAGAAATTGTTTTTGTAACAGTGTATTTGTCAAATTGTGTATTGTAGTATGTTTTTTGTGACCATTTGTTGATTTCATATATGTATAATGTGCATTAGTAATTAGCGTTAATTCTTTCGGTTACAATTGTACGTGAGTGCTAAATGTACTGCATATACTTTCTGTTTCACTTGAATTCATTTTACACATATATGTATGTATATATTATATATATATACATTATGTCTGACACTCGTGTTATTGGGACTTAGGTAATTCTAGCTTAATATGTAATACCTAAACCTATGCTCTGTCACTGCTTGTTAAAAGGGGCTGCGGACCTTGTCAAGCCACAAAAAGTTTTTTGTTTCGCGGTCCTCAACATTGTAGTGTTGATATAAATTGAATTGAATTGAATACTCTCATGGCAAAGATGTGATCGAAGACGATAAGCAAACGCCGTCGTTTACATTCACCGATGCAAGGGTGTGACATTCTTGAAGCTGATTTGTAGCAGATAGCCGATGAGCTTGAAGTCAGGGGAATAATTAGCGGAATGCTCTTTTCGTGTGCCTTATAGCAGCGCGCTTGTTCATAAAAGTTATGGGACTCTATGGTTTGCCAGGCGCGAGGTGAAGTAACAGAGACATCCGCTTTATAGTAAACCAAAGCGCCTTCAAGCGGAGCACGCAACGTGCTCAACCATTCAGTGAACATTATTTCATGCATTAACGGCAGAATGCATTAATTCCAGCATTCATTGGCTCGCAGTGCTATGCGAACTGCGTCCCTGCCTCGCCTTGTGCGTTGTTGTGCCTCACACTAAGTGCGATACTACATTCTCTTTCTGAGGGGAACTAAGTGTTTTTTAATACAGGGATATCACAAAGAGAAACGCCGTTAGGGTGGCGCCTTTTATTCATTTGTCGTTTAAGGGAAGAGAGGTAAGCAGAATTGCTGCTCGCAATTCATTGTTTAATATTTTCGGTCAATATTTATTATCGTATATATATTCTAAAGTATACTATTGGCACTGCAATGTTTCGTGTCTGTAATGTGAAGACTGAAAAAAAACAAATTAACTCGAAACACAATATTTATGTGTATTTCAGTTCACTGCCTTTCTGCGTTAAGCTTATACTAGGACGTAAAACGTTTCATGGGCTGGAGCCTGAAGTTAATATAACTCTATTGCTCATCCCTTTGATGAGCTCAGCAAATGCCATTGTTGCCTTCTGGTGCGAATTCATTACGTACAGATGCGAGCAGATATTTTTTCTGCTCACATCTTTTGAATATGAAATGTGACATTATATGCACGAAGGACCAACCCAGTATAGGAAGTGAAATTTTGTATTGGTGTGTTTTTTCAAGTTCAGATTTATTAAATACTTGTAAGCTTAGAAAACCCCTCAAAAGATTACTAGGGGAGTCAATCGCGAATTTATCTGGGCAGGGACGCCCAGCTAAATTATACTGTTATGTAGCTTAAGCTTGACACATGTTAAAAAATCAAATGACCTATCTGAAAAGTAATTATGCAGTGTAAATTAATAAACATTGGTCCAGTTTTTTGCACAAAAAGAGCGTTCGTCGCAGGGGTTGAATGAGCGAAAAAAAAATTAAAATATGTGTGTGTAATCAGCGACTCAGAGCTGACAACTCTGCATGAAATTAGGAACTCCTGTAGGGGCCGAATTCGTTCTGTTCACAAATCTGGGCTAGAATCTTACACGGAGGATCCTTTTCTTGGACCAAGGTTTCCGTGCACACATTGCCCATCGACGCTGTTTAAAAGGCACGCGGAACCCTGCGAGGGGTTCAGTGTTGAGAGTCACGGTGCGGTATTGCCATCTGACGCTCGTGCCGCGACACACACACACAAACACACACACACACACACACACACACACACACACACACACACACACACACACACACACACACACACACACACACACACACACACACACACACACACACACACACACACACACACACACACACACACACACACACACACACACACACACACACACACACACACACACACACACACACACACACACACACACACACACACACACACGCACACACGCACACACACACACACACGCACGCACGCACACACACACACACACCGCTTTCGGCAAAAAGCTAATGCAGCGTTACTGCACCCCTGGTACTTTGTCAACTTTTCACCCTACTGCTTTCGTTACCGGCAAAAATGAGATTAAGAAGCTCATTGCTGAAGCATCAAAGTATTTAATCAACAAGCCCAGAAAAATGAGGGAAAATCCCGGCGTGTGGTACGGACCGGATCCCTTCACCAGGCGTTAGTTTCCTCCGAGTGCGTGTCTGCGGAGCGTCAGTACTACGCGAAGGACGAGTGTGAGTCTTTGAGATGAAGTCCTAACAAAAATGTTGCCTTCTTGGCTATGATCGATGAAGAAAAATATGTTAGTAAACAAGCGCTTCTTGACAAGGTCAGTAAGCGAGGCATTCCCCATATAGAAAGATGGCCGCCCTGATTCTCGCATTCGCCCGTAAAAAATCAATGCCTCCCAACCGGGATGGGTTAAAGCTTATCCCCGATATGATGAGTGCGTTTTTGTGATTTGCGCCAACTATAAACTTTGTCTTTGAGCTTTTGAAACGTTAGTGCGAAGGTAATCGACGCTGATGACATTAACCCAACTTTCAGTTGCATTCCGTCAACAACACAGCGCCTTTCAGGCAAAAGCAATCAGTTTATAAAAGTCAGGTCCCTGACATCGGAGGCACACATTATCCTAGAAGAAGAAGAGATATTGTTAGCGACATGCTAGTAAGGCGAACTTGTGAAAGAGGCTTTGGATGTTGAGACTTTTTAATCATCTTCGAGTGTTAAAGGCCAAGTGTATCCTGTAAACCACATTATCAATACAGGAGGGAATGCTCTATACGAGGAAAAGCAATGCACACATTGAGGGAGCAATGTATCATACTCTAATTTCTCCCAAAACTGGACTTCCGTGCCTCCTGACGATGTTCAGGAGTACCACTGGCAGAAAAAACAAGTATCAGTATTTTGCTATGTCGTCACAGCGAGAAAATCTATGAAGGGTTTCACCATTGTTGGTCACCACTTGAGCCACGACTCCACTCACACCTGCTTGGCTGCAATGAAAGGGATAGAATACGCGTACGACACCCTATCGGTGTAGTCCAAGGTAGCATATGCGAATTATGGAGCCGCTAGTTGTTGCGAAAATAGGTATCAGCTGTTTGAGTTCGAAAACAGTGATTTTTGTTTTACAAAATGTGTACAAGTATATTCGCAATGGTTTGACACGAGAGAAAATCTGCGACAGGGTTGGAGGACTCGTCAAGCACCAAGCAATGCTCAACAGTATGAGAACAACCTTGGAGCTCTGTTCGGGCAGCCAGTGACTCTGCAACGGTTTTATTGGAAAAACTGAAAGGTATCCATATAGAAGAAAAAATTTTTGCCTTCCACGAGTTAAAAAGGAAAGACTGGATGACAGTGCCCACCTTCCATGGCATTCAAGTTTCGCGCGCTTCCCAGCTGTCCAGCTCAGCAGTCCAGCGGCAGCTGTCCAGGTCCTCAACATAAGCATTTTCCGAATTTTACGTGCTACTCACATACAGGCTTGCACGAAAGAAAGTAAGTGCACAAGAATTCAGTACGAAGAAGGATGCATAGCTGTACGAGTTGAAAATAGTAGTTCTTTACCAAGAAATTTGAGGAGATAAGGCGTTTTGCGTTGTCGAATAAGTCGAATTGATTTTAATGAAGCATTTCTCTATGGCCTTTTCAATTGATCTATTTCGCCGAAAGTTATTTTGCAGTACGTTTCATGCCTTAACCTAGTTTTGTGAAATCTAAACACCGCATTGAATTCTGACCACGTTTTGGGGGTGGCTAAATGAGGAAAACGTCTGTGTGCTGCGCGATGCCACGTGAATCAACGAACCCGAGGCCTTCTAGTCATTGTCCCAAGGCGGAGAAAACTAATCCCATGTCTTCAATACCATGTCCCCTGTGGAGTTCGCTGACCTTTCCGCGAACTCGTTGATATTGTGTCCGCAGGGAAGGCCGCTCCAGTGGGGTCGGAAGTCCCCAACAAAGGGGCCGTCCCGTCCCTGCCTCCCCTTCGTGCGGCGGACGTCCTCGTTTACGCCGCGCCGTCACGGGGATGACCCGCCGGGAAAAACGCTAACCGTGTACAGCTGTCGACATGTGGTTGTTAAGGGGTTGACGAGGTTTCGGGGGCGCACGAGATACGGCTGAGTATTAGCCGAGTGACCGGAAACCCACTATTCTCGTAACGACTGTGTTCGTCTCGCGCGGTGTATTCTGTAAACACTTTAGGGATCGTTTTGTCGCGTGTGCGAAAGAGATAGGAAAGTGGTAACGGCTGGGCCGTGGGTGCCGTGGGAGAGGGTGGTCGCGTTTTTGCTGTTTGTCTATTTGATTGCAACCTCTCCTTTCCCAAATGTTTAATCAGCACTCTTTCCCCAGTCTGTAATTAGTTGGCGGAAATCCTTATTTTCCTTTCCCTGACCACTGATTGGCGAGATGGGTCGTTTGTTATCTTATTGGTTGCTGTCCCCGCTAAGGGCGGAGACAGAGGGTTTAAAACCAAGCGCTCTGGGTTGAGCGGGGGCTGAATTCGTCTGATCCACGATTTAGTAATGTAAATAGTTTTCTCCTTGCTTTGTTTCTTCTCGTTTTTTTACCTATGTTGTAAATAAATAGTTAACCTTCTCCTTCCCTTGAGTAATGTGAATGTTTGCGAGTAGAACCACCGGGTCATCAAGAAAGCCCGATTTCATCATCAAGTAGTTTCCTCTCATCGCCACCGGAAGGGGAAACTCAACTGGCGCAGTCGACACAGGATCGCAACTGGCGCAGTCGACACAGGATCGCAACTTCTTTCTACTCGAGGCATTGGACGGAAGGTGAGAAGAACAAGTCGGTGGACAAGCTGTTTGTCCTTAAGGAGAAAACGTGAATCTGCGTCGAAAGGCGACGTCGAGAGCTTCAGGATAACTGGTCGTGGTCGAGTGGACGTCGGAGGCTCAGGCCAGCGAGAAGCTGAAGGAGCCGGGCAACGACAAGCCACCGAGGGTTCGAGTCAGCGAGCTGCTGAAAAGAACCAGGCGTCCACCTCGAAAGGGTTCGAGTAAGCGAGCTGCTGAAAAGTAGCCAGGGGACCAAGTGAAGCGAGGCAGAAGTCAGCGAACTGCTGAAAAGAACCAGGCGTCCACCTCGAAAGGGTTCGAGTCAGCGAGCTGCTGAAAAGTAACCAGGCGACCAAGTGAAGCGAGGTCCGAAGCGATGAGCTGCTGAGGGACCAGGATGAACTCTTGGGCGTCTACCTTCCAGGGAGCCCGCTGTCATCACGCTGAGATCGACAGTGCTGCGGTCGTCGGAGCATCGAAAGAGGTAGGACACCTTCTTGCTTTCTCCGAATTTGCCAAGTCTGTGTAATAGTCGTACGCTATACGGTAGCATTGAAATGACTGATGCAGGGATGGATGCCGCGAGGGGGAATGATCTATAGCCTATCGAGCAACTCGTGTCAACAGAGCAGGCACTAGGAAACATGACGCAAGCTTTGTGGAAAGAAAAGGAGCGCAGGGCTCAAATATTTGAAATGGAAAAGTTGAAGCTTGTGGGTTTTTCAGTAGGCACAGGCCACTACCCACCGCGGGTTCGAGCTTCGCGCGAGCCAAGGGCCCCGATCAGCCGTCACCACACGCACCCTGGGGCACCGCTGCGGCGGCGTTCAACCTCTGCAGAGAGGAGAGCGGCTCACCGCAAGACACAGGCCTCCAAGTTCACAAAGGAGACGTTTATTGACGCCGTCCTCCAGCGGTACACACACACACTCAACAGTCACCCTGTCCCGGGGCGCGCTCAGAGCAAGGCTCCGGTGCGCGCTCGGGGCAACAAGAGAAATGCGCGCCGCTAGCACGCCGCTGCAGGAGATTGTCCCCGCGGCAGTGCTGTGATCTCTCTCGTGTCGGCCGTTGGGCCGTTTGCGAGAGAGAGTGGGCAGTCAACGCAAGGTGCGCCTGTCAGAGGTCGTTGGACCCCAGCGAGGACCCACGCTGGCGAGCTCGAGTATCAACTGGTCCGAACGGCAGAGGCCGGCCCGGACGAACAGCAACATACGCACCTTACGCTGTCTCGGAGGGGGTCTCTCTCTCTGGGCCCCGCTCGGACGGTCGCGCTCCGCGCGACCTCCCAAAACGGCTCCCGAATTCCCGCCAGAAGTCACCAATGGCAAAGGCCCTTGGGAAGCCGGGGGCGGAGCTGCGGCCGAATGACAGCGATTAGCCACCAGCCGTCTCTCCGCCGCCCGAGGCGGGAGAAAGGGAAAGAGAGCGACGCGGGATGCAGCGCAGACGCCACGGCGGGAATCTAGCAGGCTTCCCACATCCTCCTCTCCTTAAATGCCCTCCTACCCATCGGCGAAAGCGTGCGGCAAAATAAAAAATAAAATAAAACAATTAATCCATATAAAACTACCACACTTCAGTTCCAGCCATATACTCAAAAGACAAACAAACAAGAACAGAAAACAAACAACACTTGCATACGTTTCAAGGAGACAAAACTAACTACACTGTACACTGTACACAAGGCCAGCTGACAGGTGGCCTGCAGCCTCATAATGTTTGGTGGCGCGGCCATTGGGCCTGTCAGCGGCCAACTCACGCTTTTGCTGCCTTCAGGGTCCCGGTGGACGATTTATTGACGGCGGTCCCATGTCCTCCACAAGGTCATCAAAGTTGAGCATGAGGACGTCGACGACGCTCGACGATCCCGAAGAGGACCCGCAGCCCGACACCTCCTCGCCTGGAGTTTCCGCTCCCGGTGGACCACTTGCCTGGCCGCCGCTAGGCGCCGGCACTCCGGGGGACAACAGCGCGGCGAACGCCGGGCTGGCCTCCGCCACAGGAAAGGGTGCTGTCCTTCCTGCCATCCCTATCAGCGTTGCCTTTGATCTTGGGAACACGCACATAATCCCAGGCACGCACCGGCACAGAAGCGGACATTGTTCAGTGACAACGACCCGCCTGTCGGAATCGTCCTGAGGCACCGTGGCAGGGGTCAAAGGACACACAGACGCACTCTTCACGTTCCCTATAGCCACACAAAAAACCATGCCGCGAGGCACCCGCTCCTTAACGAGCAAACCACTCCCCAGCCGGAAGGGGAGACTTTCGCCGACCCCTCCGCGAACCAGCCGGTCATATGTTCGCGAGGAAGGCCGCACCCGTGGGGTCAGAACGTAAATGAAAAGAAGGCGCGCTGTACAAAATAAGGCCATCTCTGCGCTACAAGAAAAGAGCAATCGCGAGTAGGTTGAAGTTTACATATGTACAAGTCTGGTTTAAAAAACTGAACGCAAACGCAAACGTATATTACATATTGGCGCGTGCTCATGGGAGCGCGCCGACGATGAAGACGAAGTGTGCGTGTGCCGGTGGACAAAGACGAAGAGTGTGTGTAGTTCGGACAGCCATCTTGTGAGTTCCCTGCTGTGCGCTATACTTCGCTGAGACTGTGATCCGTGCCGGTCCTGTCTTCGTTACATTTTTGGTGGAGGTGCGGGGTACTTTCCAACATCTACGTGCCCCGAAGGCTCTCTATGAACACGGATTTGATTCCGATTCATCGCAGTACGAGCCGCCGAATCCAAGGTCAGTCACCAGAGTACGGTCCGTTATCCCCTAGGACCAGGGCTCCAGCTGCGACGCGCAGGACTGACGCGGCACCTATGGCTAGCAACGGAGACGCGGCAGCTATGGCTGACAACGGGAACTCAGCTGCTCATTTCCTGGTCCTCCAGCCGCGAACGCCGCCGACCTTCCAGGGCGAAGTGTTTGAGGACGCGGAGAACTGGCTTGACCAGTTCGAGCGCGTTGCCAGGTACAACGGCTGGGATGCGGAGCGGAAGCTGCACAATGTTTACTTCGCTCTTGACGACTCGGCGCGGACGTGGTACGAGAACCACGAGACAACGTTTCCTTCTTGGGAACGGTTCCGTAGCCAGTTGCTGGCGACCTACGTCTACACCGACCGTCGGGAACGAGCTGAGTCGGCGCTGCAGTCAAGGAACCAGCGACCCAATGAGAGCGTCGCAATGTATTATGAGGACATGACACGACTGTTCAGAAGGGCGGATCCAAACATGGCCGAGGAAAAGAAAGTGCGCCACCTGATGCGCGGGATAAAAGAAGAACTGATTGCTGGGCTTGTGCGAAACCCACCTAACACCACTTCGGAGTTTCTATCGGAGGCCACTACCGTCGAAAAGACCCTGCAACAACGCGCCCGCTATTACAATCGCGCCGTGAACACCGCATCAACTGCCGACTTTGCGCCAGCCTCCAGCGACTCCGCTGACACCCTTCGGGAGCTGGTTCGATCTATCGTCAAAGAAGAGCTGCACAAAATGCGCCTCTCTGCCCAGTCGCAGCCGCCGTGTCCATCGTTAGCACAAATTATCCGAGAGGAAGTGCAGCAGGTGGTTCCTGAACCTGTTGCCCCTGCTGCCCTTACACCGACGCCCCCGCGCCAGACGTACGCGTCGGTACTCCGACAGAACTGCGACCTCGCCCCTTGGAGCACCAGCCCATCTGCATCTGCTTTCCAGCCGCGGCCCCCGCCTGTCCCTGTGTTGCCCGAAGCCAGGCTGCGGAAGACGGACGTGTGGCAAGCACCTTACCAGCGGCCCCTTTGCTACCACTGCGGTGAGGCTGGCCATATCTTGCGGTGGTGCCCTTATCGTCGAGCTGGAATTCGCGGATTTCATCCTCGAGTCCCCTGTCCGCCCAATGGCGAACGGTCCCGCGAAATTGAGGAGCACCTGTCAACGCGCCGGGATCACACTCACACTGATTTCCCTCGCCCTGACTACCGCCCACCAACCTCTACCCGCTATCGTTCGCCGAGTCCCCGTCCTTCGACAAGCCGTTTCAGCCGCTCACCGAGTCCTCGCCTCGGAAACTAGACCCAGCGGCCTGCGGAGGTAAGGCCGCTGACGAGCGAACAGCCGAACATCCTCCATCGCGTCCCCGACCAGACGACGGCTATCAAACGAGGACACGTGACGATCACAAAGGATGTGCAGCTTCGAACTTACCGGTCGATATCGACGATTTAGCGGTTACGGCATTGGTTGATACGGGAGCGGACTATTCGGTTATGAGCAACGAGCTAGCAAAAGAACTGAGGAAAGTTTTAACCGCGTGGACTGGGCCTCAGATTCGAACAGCTGGTGGGCACCTAATTACCCCTTTTGGCCGGTGTACGGGGAGAGTTACAATCGACGGATTTATTTACGTTTGTGACTTTGTTGTCCTACCTCACTGTTCGCTCGATGTCATTCTCGGCCTGGACTTTTTACAAGCTAACGGCGCCGTTATCAATTTACAAGAGCCGCGCGTGACGTTTTCGCCGACGCAAGCAATTGAAATAGCCGACCCAGACGACTCCAGGATACGCGCCCTGCGTATTGCTGCTGATGACGTGACGGTGCCTCCGCGGTGCAGCATGATGGTCCCCGTGCAAAGTGACTCGCCCGGTGATCGAGACGTTATGGCAGAGAGAAACGTCAGCCTTCTACTCGAGAAAGGAATCTGCGCTGCAAGAGGGCTTGTTCGCTTACGGGATCGCTCTGCGACACTCTTGATCACCAACTTCGGAACAGAGTTCCAGCCTATTGCGAAAGGAACGGCCGTCGCATCGTTACCGACTTCGTTGAGCCCGCAGAAATATGTGCTCTGGAGCCACCGTCGCCGGACGGACGCGATGCAGCAACCGTTCTGTCTACCATGGACATTAATCCCGGCTTGACAGTGGGTCAGAAGCAGCGCTTGTTAGAGCTCCTTCACGATTTCGCAGAGTGCTTCGCCACGACATCAAAGGTAGGGCGCACCCCGGTAGCCAAACACCGCATCATCGTCAACGAGGAGACTAGCCCCATATCCCAACACCCGTACAGAGTGTCGCCGGTGGAACGGGAGGCTATACGATCCCAAGTGCAAGAAATGCTTGCAGGCGACGTAGTCCAGCCGTCCACGAGCCCCTGGGCTTCGCCTGTGGTATTGGTGAAGAAAAAAGATAACCCCTTGCGATTCTGCGTCGTTTATCGAAAGTTGAATCGTGTCACGAAACGTGACGTTTACCCCCTTCCACGTATCGACGACGCCTTGGATCGACTGCGTGACGCTAAATATTTTTCTTCACTCGACCTTAAGAATGGCTACTGGCAGATCGAAGTGGACGAAAGGGACAGAAAGAAGACAGCGTTCGTGACACCTGACGGCCTTTATGAATTCAAAATGCTACCCTATTGGACTCTGTTCTGCGCCAGCAACCTTCCAACGCATGATGGACACCGTTCTTTCTGGGCTGAAATGGCAGACATGCCTAGTGTACCTTGATGATGTTGTCATTTTTGCTCCTAGCTTCGAGGAACACCTCAACCGTCTGCGAATGGTGTTACAGGCGCTCCGTTCGGCACAGTTGACGATAAAGCCACAAAAGTGTCACTTTGGTTTCGAAGAGCTCAGTTTTCTTGGTCACGTGATAAGCCCTGACGGAGTCCGTCCTGACCCTGAGAAGACTGCCGCTGTGGCACAGTTCCCGCGCCCAACCGACAAAAAGTCCGTTCGTAGGTTTCTGGGCCTCTGTGCCTATTACAGACGTTTCGTTGAAAACTTTTCCACAATTGCCGAGCCCCTTACAATGCTTACTAGAGACAATGTATCTTTTGTGTTGCATGATGATCAGGAATCTGCCTTCAACGAGCTACGCAGCCGCCTACAAACTGTCCCAATACTCGCCCATCTTGATGAACGAGCTGCCACTGAAATTCATACTGACGCCAGCAATGTTGGTCTCGGCGCTATTCTCGTTCAGTGGCAGGATGGCAACGAGAAAGTCATAGCGTACGCCAGCCGCTCCCTCTCGAAAGCAGAGGCAAACTACTCTACCACAGAGAAGGAATGCCTTGCGGTAGTGTGGGCGATTAGCAAGTTCCGACCATATCTCTATGGTCGCCCGTTTCGAGCTGTCAGTGACCATCATTCGTTATGCTGGCTAGCCAATCTCAAAGACCCTTCGGGACGGCTTGCGAGATGGAGCCTTCGCCTCCAGGAATACGACATCACGGTAGTGTACAAGTCCGGCCGTAAGCACAATGACGCCGATTGCTTGTCACGTGCACCTGCCGACGTTGCTCCGGCCGAAACGGAGGATGACTTCCCGTTTTTTGCTCTCGTCACGTCGTCCGATATGGCCCGGCATCAACGGGCTGACTCAGAGTTGCGTCCGCTCATCGAGCATCTGGAGGGCCTTAACGTCGCTGTTCCGCGGCTTTTCGTTCGAGGTTTGGGTTCCTACAGTCTTCGAGATGGCGTCCTTTACAAGAGGAACTTCGCCCATAACACGGAAACCTTTCTTCTGGTTGTGCCATCCGAACTCCGTCCAGAAATCTTGCACGCCTGCCACGACGAGCCATCGGCTGGCCATTTGGGTGTTACGCGGACGTATGCCCGCATTCGTGCGAAGTATTACTGGCCAAAGTTGCTCTCATCAGTCCAGCAATATGTGAGGACCTGCCGTGACTGCCAGCGACGAAAGGCACCACCAGTTAAACCCGCAGGGCTTCTCCAGTCCATCCCACCGCCTACAACACCTTTCCAACAAGTGGGCATGGACTTGCTGGGCCCATTCCCATTGTCTTCCTCTGGGAACAAATGGATTGTTGTGGTGACGGACTACTTAACGCGGTACGCCGAGACACAGGCGCTCCCCCACGCTAGTGCTGCAGAAGTGGCTCAGTTTTTTATGACATCAATCGTCTTGCGTCACGGTGCGCCATCAGTCGTCATCACGGACCGTGGAACCGCCTTTACGGCGGCATTAATGCAATCTCTCTTCGAACTCACCCACACCAGTCACCGGAAGACAACAGCCTATCATCCCCAACAAAAGGCTTGACTGAACGCCTCAACCGGACGCTTGCAGATATGCTTGCTATGTATGTCGACGTTGAGCATCGTACGTGGGACGAAGTTCTTCCTTATGCAACCTTCGCCTACAATACGGCAGAACAGGAGACTACCCGTCTTACACCTTTCCAGCTGGTCTACGGACGGTGTGTCACTACCATGCTGGATGCTGTGCTACCCGCTGCTCACAACGACAGAGACATCGGCCCCTACGCTGACGTTGACACATTCGTCCAGCGGGCTGAAGCCCGCCAACTCGCAAGGTGCCGGATTCGACATCAACAACAACTCGACGCTGGTCGCTACAACCGCCGACACCGATGCGTTCGGTACGAGCCCGGCAACTCTGTATGGGTATGGACACCTGTGCGCCGCCGCGGACTCTCCGAAAAGCTCCTCCGACGCTACTTCGGTCCGTACGAGGTGGTTCGTCGTATAAGTGATGTCACATACGAAGTTTTTCCGCGGAACACGACCTCCTCACCACGTCCGTGCCATCCGACCGAGACTGTCCACGTGGTGCGCATGAAGCCCTACCATGACAAGCTGCAAACCGCCGCTTTACCAGCTTAACAGCTCTCTGTATTCTCTGCCGTCCGCCGTCTATACCGAACATTACCTTTGCTGTCCGTGTTCGTTTCCGGCGCCGGGCCGCCGCCTTGATGGAGGGGGTAATGGCGCGTGCTCATGGGAGCGCGCCGATGATGAAGACGAAGTGTGCGTGTGCCGGTGGACAAAGACGAAGTGTGTGTGTGGTTCGGACAGCCATCTTGTGAGTTCCCTGCTGTGCGCTGGACTTCGCTGAGACTGTGATCTGTGCCGGTCCTGTCTTCGTTACAATATGTACAGATCTAGGAACGTTAGAAGAAACAACGAATAAACTGGAAACAAAAACATGCTACAGACTGACTAAAACAAACAAACGACTAAATAACTGCACAAGGCTGGAACCGAGCATGCGGCAAACAAAAAAAAAGAAACCGCCGTGCTTCACCTGGGGTAGGGCCCGGCGAGAAAGCTCGCCAGCTAGCTGAGGCTGCGTGCCTTCGGTTGCGGAAGAGTCCGCCATCCGGCATCAATCACATCGGTTACCGTCGCCTCAGATTGTACCGGTGCTCGGTACGGTTGCGTTCTGCAGCACCAGTTGTGCCTTTGCGCTTGCTTGTGATACCAATGGGTACCGACGCAAACTCGTCAGACCGTGACGCATAGGCCTTCAGGTCTGCGATGTGGGCACGGCTGGTTTTCCCCGTAAGGGGATCCTCCAACAGGTACGCGAGCGGCGACCAGACTCTGACCACTCGGTACGGACCCAGCCACTTAGGAGCGAGCGAGGCTGTGAACCCCTTGCTCGCATCACTAAGAACGTGGTTGCGCTTCAGGACAAGATCACCCGCCTGAAAAGTCAGGCTGCGGTGTTTGCAGTCATACTGAGCCTTCTGTTGGGCTCTGGCTGCCGCCAAACTCTGCCTTGCTGTGTTGAGAGCCCGACCAAGCCGGTCCCGAAGCGTCGACGCATAAGCAGAGCAGTCTGCCCGCGTCTGCTCATCCCCGAGCTGGCTCTGCACGACGTTTGACATCGAATTCGCCAGCTCCTTCCCGAAATTGAGGAAGGCGGGAGAGAAACCAGTTGAGCGATTCTCAGCTGTTCGAATGGCGAACGCAAATTCGCTCAAATGGTCTGCCCAGTCCTTTTGACACTCGGCAAAGGCCGCCAGCATTGGCTTGAGCGTTCGGTTCATTCCCTCGGTCAAGTTGGACTGGGGATGGTAGGGTGAAGTGGTGTAGTGCTCAATTCCGAGGGAACGGCACGTGTTACCGAACACCCGAGCGGTGAAATAGGACGCATTGTCCGTGATCAGTCTTTCCGGAAAGCCGAACCGACAGAACACTTCCTGGAGTTTATCCAGCACCGCTCGTGCTGACACTTTCCGAAGCGGGTACAACTCAACCCATTTGGAAAAATGGTCAGCTACTACCATCAGGTGAATGAACCCCTGCTTACTCCTGGGGAAAGGCCCCATCATATCGCAGGTGGCCATCTGCCACGGACGCACACTGCCAATTGGTTTCATCATTCAGGGCGGCTTGCCACCCCTTGACTTCACCGCTTGACAGACATGGCAGGAACGGCAATAGCGGAAAATGTCACGCTTCATGCCGGGCCACGTCACCGATTGACTCAGTTTTGCAAAAACTTTGGAGCCACTCAGGTGACCGGCCAGTGGTTCGTCATGAGAAAATCGCAACAGTGCGCCTCTCAGACTTTTGGGGATAACCACCTTGAACGGGTCAATGGACTCATCATCGGTGGCTATGTATTTCAGCACGAGCCCGTCATGGTCCAGCAAATATGAATCCCCCGGGGCTCGCCGCGACACACGCTGGCTTTTACCCCCTTCGCCCGCTACAATACAAGTAGCGTCCCGGCGCTCCGTCTCCCTAAGACCGTCGCTCATCTCGCGACACATGGAGTCATTTTGCTGGGCTTTCAGCAGCTCTTTCCGCCTGAAAACGATTCAAGTTACCCCAGAGGGGGGCCTGGTCTCGTCCCCCTTCTGGTTTGCAGCCAAAATTTCCGCTCGCGACGGCGTCTCCGAGGCGCTCATGCGGAGCTTTGCCTCTCGCCCGCTTTGCGAAGCGCTGCTTGCCTGGTTAGCGGAATGGGTTAGCCCGTTTGCGGGCTCCCCCGCCTTGCCGCCCGGCGGCTCGTCCGCTTTTTCGCCCGCTCCGCCTGCTGGCGTCAAGGCGCCGCTGGCGAGTGGGGCACGGGATAGCGCGTCAGCTACCACGTTCGTGCTCCCCTTTCGATACTGCACCGAAAAGTCGTAATGCTGTATCAGGAGAGCCCAGCGCGCCAGCCGACCCGCAGGCTCGCGGAGCCGCATTAGCCAACTGAGCGCACTGCGGTCTGTCTGCACCACGAATTGCGTTCCGTCAAGGTAGACGTCGAATTTCCGCAGTGCAAACACGATGGCGAGGCACTCCTTCTCGGTCACGGAATAATTCCTCTCCGAGGGCAGCAAGGAGCGGCTGGCAAAGGCCAGCGGCTGCAGCACGCCATCGAAATCCGCTCGCGAAGATCGCTCGCGTCAGTCTGGACTACGAACTGTCTGGTCAGGTCGGGTAGCCTGAGCTGCGCTGTCTCGGCAATGGCACTAGACAGGAGGCGAAAGGATCGCTCTTGCTCGGGCCCTCATCGCCACGCGGCAGTCTTTCCCAAGAGCTTGGTCAAGGGTGCCTGCACGCGGGCACAGGACGGGATGAACGACCGATAGAAATTGGCCATTCCCAGAAAACGGCGGAGGCCGCGTACGTCCTTGGGCACGGGAAACTCGAGTATGGCTCGGAGTTTGTCCGCATCGGGCTCAATGGAGCCCTCGCCCAGCGTGAACCCTAGCAACTGAACTCGGGTCCGCGCTATTTGGGCTTTCGCAGGATTCAAAGTCATCCCAGCAGCCCGTACCCTCGCGAGCACGTCGGCAATGTGGCCTAAGTGCTCATCGAAGGTTCGTGAATAAATCACGATATCGTCCAGGTGGCACATGACGTGAGACCATTTCGCTTCCCCTAGGACGCGGTCCATGAGCCTCTGAAAAGTCGCAGGACCATTGCAGAGACCGAAGGGCATGCGAGTGAACTCAAACAGCCCTCTGTGGCACGTGAACGCGGTCTTAGACCGGTCAGCGTCCGCCATCTGGACCTGTAGGTAACCTTTGGAGGCATCTAGCGTGGAAAAGTACCGCGCACTGCCCAGGTTTCCTACGATTGAGCTGATCGTCCGGAGCGGATAGGCATCCTTTCGAGTCAGCGCATTCAGACGGCGATAATCCACACACAACCGGTGGCTGCCATCTTTCTTAGGCGCCAACAAAACCGGAGACGCCCAGGCGCTGGACGAGCGGCGGATAATGTCCGCCGACAGCATCTCATCCAGCTACCCATCGATCACCTGCCTTTTCGCAAGGCTGACGGGTCTGGGGTTGCACTTCAAAGGGAGCGCATCACCGGTGTGGATCTTGTGGCTCACTAAATTAGTACAGCCAGGTTGATCCGTGAAGAGCTCATCGTACTGACGCAACAGTGCTGTCAAACGAGCCTTCTGAGTGTCATCCAACGCTACCGCAAGGGCGGCCAGCGGATGTGGTGCCTGGTCGTGCCGCGCCGCTCGGTCCCAAAGGGGAGCGTGAACGACGGAACGCTCGACACAAGGGCTTGGCCCCGGTCTCTGAGCGTGGCACTCTCCGAACGCCTTCACTGCGCAGGCAGTTATTGACGCCGGTGGGCAGATGAACGGCTTCAGCTGGGAAAATGGTCCGTCGCGATAGCCGCCATTCGCAATGTCCACCACGATCCCGGTTTTCAGGAGAAAGTCCCTTCCGAGAATCACGGGCACACTGAGCCCTGGGAGGTGGATGAAACGCGTGCGTCTCGTCCGCTCTCCCCACCTGACAGTCAGCCTCGCGGCGCCAGCCGAATGGGCTACGCCTTTCGCAAGGTTGAATGTCGTACGGCAGTCCCGCAAGCGCACCGAGTGCTTTTGCAAGTGGGACAACACCTCTTCACCGAACAAGGAGGCAGTGGCTCCCGTATCCAGTAACGCCAAAAATTCGCGGCCAGCAATGGTGACCGGAATAAACGGCGCGTGCGCATCAGCAAGGCAGCTTGCTCTGTGAGGATTGGGCCGGTCGTCCCTTTACGACCGACCCGCGCCGCCATTTCCCTGCCTCAAAGGAGGCCTGGTTACGGGGCATTCTCTTGCTAAGTGCCCCGTCTCCTGACAGCGGAAACAGCGCACACCGCCGCGAGCTTGGTCGCGGAACAATGGCGCCTCTCCCTGCCTGGTTCCGCCCGTTGCACGGCCAAAGGGCCGGCTGATTCGGGTTTCCCCCTCCGCTGTGCGTTGGGGCGCTTGGCGTCCCTCGGCAGGCGATCCAGAAAACGGTGCAGCGCAGGCTGTCCGTCTCCTGCAGGAGTAGGGATCGAGAGCTCGTTCGCTCAACTCCCATACTTCGTTTTGCCCGCTAACGGCTGCAGAGGCAGCGTGTGCGGGTAGTCGCCGGTTGGGTCGGGGCATGGCCCCTCTCCATGCACATCGTGGCTCGAGGGCCTCGCTTGCCGGCGGTGGCGGACAATAGGCGCGCGCGGCGAGAATGTCGCCTTGAATGCGCTTTGCCTCGGCGGCCAGCTCCTCAAAATCTCGGAACCGGCCTCCGCGCAGGTATGCCGAAAAAGTCGGATGTGCCTGCCTGATCGTCCTTTTCACACGTTCCTCGTTCGAGGCTCTGGGCTCCGCGATTGAGAAAAGGTCCTCCATCGCACGTACGTACTCCAGGAGTGACTCATCCGGAGCCTGTGTACGGAGCTCCAACTCTCGCCGCATCCTACGCTCATAGTCAGCGGGCAGGAATTCGCGCAAGAATGCTGCACGGAACTCCTCGAGAGTCGCTGCCCGGTGGCCGGAAAGCCGATGCCACCTAGCTGCGGTGTCAGTCAGTGCTGCGGGGATGATGTGTGCAAGCACAACCTGATCAGTGAGACCCATAGCTCTCTGGTAATGGGTGAGGGACTCGAGGAAATCCCGGGCACTGAGGAGGTCATCATACCCGCGGTATGTTGGCATGGGCAACTTGACCGCGGGGTGAGACACCTTCGGCGCGGCCAAAAGCGTCTCAACCGCCCCTGACAGCGACTGAATCATCTGGGCAGCACTTCTTAGCAGCGACTGCGCCCCGGCCTCAGAGGAGGCTTGGGCGGGCTGCACGAACGCAGGAGGCAAGGCGCCCAGTTCGATGAGCGGCGCGGTTTCCACAGGGAGCCGGGCCAGCGCCTCACCGTTCCCAGAGCAGAATTGACCGCTCGCGGGGCACGGCTGCTGCTGTGCAGGACGGCCGGTTGCGGCAGCGTCGCACGCACCGCTTTCGCACGGGGCGCAAAGCACGCACAGCGGAGGCAAGTGATTGACGGGTGCACCGCAGGGTGCTCCCGATACAGCTCCAATGGGAGCTGCGTGATCGACGTTGGGGGTTGTAGCGCCGTATGCCCCAATGGGGGCCGCGGCCAACCACGGTGTTTGGCTATTCGAAGAAACAGCAGCCAACGGATCAAAGGACGCTACGACTCCTAAGGGAGCCGACACGTAGCTGCCGAGTGCCCCGATGAGGGGTGGCAGACATGGTGCGCAAGCATGATCGTCAAGGCGACCTGCTCGGCAAATGTGCTATCAAAGGCTAAGAGCCAGTGACTGAGCACGTTGGGCGCCAGTTGTGGTTTCTCAGTAGGCACAGGTTACTACCCACCGCGGGTTCGAGCTTCGCGCGAGCCAAGGGCCCCGATCAGCCGTCACCACACGCATTCTGGGGCACCGCTGCGGCGGCGTTCAACCTCTGCAGTGAGGAGAGCGGCTCGCCGCAAGAAACAGGCCTCCAAGTTCACAAAGGAGACGTTTATTGACGCCGTCCTCCAGCGGTACACACACACACTCAACAGTCACCCCGTCCCGGGGCGCGCTCAGAGCAAGGCTCCGGTGCACGCTCGGGGCAACAAGAGAAATGCGCGCCGCTAGCACGCCGCTGCAGGAGATTGTCCCCGCGGCAGTGCTGTGATCTCTCTCGTGTCGGCCGTTGGGCCGTTTGCGAGAGAGAGTGGGCAGTCAACGCAAGGTGAGCCTGTCAGAGGTCGTTGGACCCCTGGACAGGCTCGAGCCGCGGCGGATCGAGGACCCTTGCTGGCGAGCTCGAGTATCAACTGGTCCGAACGGCAGAGGCCGGCCCGGACGAACAGCAACATACGCACCTTACGCTGTCTCGGAGGGGGTCTCTCTCTCTGGGCCCCACTCGGACGGTCGCGCGCCGCGCGACCTCCCAAAACGGGTCCCGAATTCCCGCCAAAAGTCACCAATGGCAAAGGCCCTTGGGAAGCCGGGGGCGGAGCTGCGGCCGAATGACAGCGATTAGCCACCAGCCGTCTCTCCGCCGCCCGAGGCGGGAGAAAGGGAAAGAGAGCGACGCGGGATGCAGCGCAGACGCCACGGCGGGAATCTAGCAGGCTTCCCACAAGCTCCAATTTGAGCTTAAAGAAATAAAATTAATGCAAATGCAGCTTCCGCCACTAGCGGATGCACAACATCAAGAGTGGTTGGGCGATTATGCAAATGAATTGAAAACGGTACTGGCTCCTATGCCAGAAAAGGACCCATTGGCGCCCGCGGGCCATACGGGCGGAGGTCAGAAGAGCGCCGCACCAGAGGCGACATCGACGCGGTTATCAATACGGCAACTGCGGTTGGAGATCGCAGAAGTAGAGAGGGAATCGCTGGAACTGAGGCGCGAAACGTTTCGTCTTCGTTCGGAGCGTATAGCACGAGAACAGGCCAGCGAGACAGAAAAAGTGCAAGTGCTGGAAACACAAAGAGCGAGGCCGGAATTAAGAGATGTTAATTCTGAGTCTCACGTCGCTGTCCCTGGCAGATTAGTTCCCCAGAACTGCGAAAGTGCACGACAAATTTTAAAGGTAACAGCAGGTTCTGATGAAAATGTCGCCGAGGTGTCCTGTGGGCCATCATTGGCAGCTGAGGACGCGCCGCTCGTGTCGGTCGAGCTGTCGATACAAAGAACGCAGGTTGCGCTAACTAGGACAGTGGTATTGGCAGACACGTTGAGCGCGCCGGGCGACAGCAAAGAGCTGCGTGAGAATTCAGCGACGGTTCCATTTATGATCCTGGAATAAAGGAAGCGCACGCAGAAAACCATCGGACACCTAAAAAGAGTCGTCGCCGCCAAGTGTACCCTAAACGCCAGAAAGCCGAGTCCTCTCGGACTACGCCTGCGGGTGGCTCAGACGGTAGCAATAGGAAGGGCAAGGTGAAGGCGTGCTTCTCGGCCGCAAAAGGCGTTCCCGTTGTGGATAGGCAGCGGCAGGCGGGAAGTGGCGTAGCACATTATTCAGTGGGAAGAGCAGTTTGCACGGAAAACGAGGAGCGAGCGAAATCAGGACGTAAAAGATTTCAGAAAAGGCTGGAGCGCCGCCCGAAACTGAGAGTGCCTGGCAGGCGACAGTCAGAGCTAACTGGTCGCACGCCACGCATCAGAAAACAAAAACACTCATCGGGCGCGCCAGATTGCCGATTGCTGCCAAGGGGGGCAAGCTTTACAGTCAAGGGCGCTATTTCAGAGTCTTTGTACGGCCGGACCGTTCGAAAATTACCACGCTACCGGGCCTTTGTAGGTTTATTACCGGAACGCAGAGGCGCTTGCAAAGGGGGCGTTGGAGTTGTCCTTTTTTGTGACCGGTCAGCATCAGTGAGACCGCGTCCCAGCCGGGCACGGTTGAAGAGAATAAAGCATGCGAGCCCTCCGAGTGCTCAATGTTTGCATGCGTAAGTAACCAGTAGAAGTAATGTGGGAAGTGGAGGCTAGGGACCAGCTTGGCAGTTGGCATACGGAGAACGGACATGACAAGTTCTGGAATGCGCAGACTGGTGTTCTACCCCTGTGTGCGGATTGAATTAACCACAATATGCGTGTGTGTGTGCACGGTTGTGTGATTTTTTTGTGTTCCGGCAAATTGTGACTGAACTTTTATGTCACACTGACAGCAAGCGTCCGCGTGACATTCTTGGTTGGGAGGTGTGGAGTTCGCTGACCTTTCCGCGAACTCGTTGATATTGTGTCCGCAGGGAAGGCCGCTCCAGTGGGGTCGGAAGTCCCCAACAAAGGGGCCCGTCCCGTCCCTGCCTCCCCTTCGTGCGGCGGACGTCCTCGTTTACGCCGCGCCGTCACGGGGATGACCCGCCGGGAAAAACGCTAACCATGTACAGCTGTCGACATGTGGTTGTTAAGGGGTTGACGAGGTTTCGGGGGCGCACGAGATACGGCTGAGTATTAGGCGAGTGACCGGAAACCCACTATTCCCGTAACGACTGTGTTCGTCTCGCGCGGTGTATTCTGTAAACACTTTAGGGATCGTTTTGTCGCGTGTGCGAAAGAGATAGGAAAGTGGTAACGGTTGGGCCGTGTGTGCCGTGGGAGAGGGTGGTCGCGTTTGTGCTGTTTGTATATTTGATTCCAACCTCTCCTTTCCCAAATGTTTAATCAGCACTCTTTCCCCAATCTGTGATTAGTTGGCGGAAATCCTTATTTTCCTTTCCCTGACCACTGATTGGCGAGATGGGTCGTTTGTTATCTTATTGGTTGCTGTCCCCGCTAAGGGCGGAGACAGAGGGTTTAAAACCAAGCGCTCTGGGTTGAGCGGGGGCTGAATTCGTCTGATCCACGATTTAGTAATGTAAATAGTTTTCTCCTTGCTTTGTTTCTTCTCGTTTTTTTACCTACGTTGTAAATAAATAGTTAACCTTCTCCTTTCCTTGAGTAATGTGAATGTTTGCGAGTAGAACCACCGGGTCATCAAGAAACCCCGATTTCATCATCAAGTAGTTTCCTCTCATCGCCACAGGAAGGAGAAACACAACTTCCCCCGTAGCTGATCTGCCACGTCGGGACATCAATGTCTACAATATTGATCGATAATTAAAAAATCATACGCGATTCAGAAATGTCATACATGGTCTGCTGGGCCTTGCGCAACGGTCACAATGTAGGGGACGTGACTACTGCAGAAAAAATATTATGCAACATTTTTTTTATCAGTTGTGACATCCTATAGGAAGAGAATGGATGGATAAAGTATAAAAATTATCAAAAACGTCATTCATTTTTAGTGACGTTTCTATTGCTCTGTGTTTTCTTGAAACTAGCGCGTCAGTATTTCTTCATCTAAAACTGATAAAGTATGAACTTCAGTCGTGTGATGGATAAGCGTATATAGAACATATCGTATAAAACTGCCGTTCAGGCACAAGTTTTTTTTTAGACAAAAACTGCAAATGAAACATGAATGGTCACTGGTCCAACTTTAAAAAATCTTATAACCAGACCTATACAGTATAGAGCGACAACGATAGCTGAGCAAAATTAAATATATCCAAATTATTTTCAGGTGCCTAACCAGAATATATTCTATTTAATTCATTACCAAATTTGGCCAAGACAGGTGAGCACGTAGGGGGAGAACTCTAACTTATCGTAATGAGCAATTTCTGGTGCTTCGAAAACATTTTTTTGGGGCAAAAAACCAATAGCTGATCTCTTCTTTCCAATCATCAGGCAATAGTGTATAAAAGTTTCGAAACAATTTAAGACGTAGATGAGGCACCCTTTGCTTGAACTCAGCGAGTAGAATATTCCTGAATATACGAGGCATTTTTCCCCAACGGGTCGCTGCCTCTTCCGAGCAAAGTGCACTGGGCCTCACTTAACACACGCACAGCTATGCACTCTCCACCGGTCAGCGATGGCAGTTCTCCGTTCTTGTGGATAGTTCGACGGCGTGCGCTGATGCGGTCCTTTTAGCGCCGTGCTGGATTACATAACAGGCGCTCTTTTTGTGCAATCAGTTACTTTAAAAGCTTTGCGTTGCGAACCATTCATTGCAGGTGCATTTGTCATCGCTGTGTCAGTACCAAAACGCCTTTTGAACCCACCAAAGGCCCACTACTCTGGTGACCTGTTTGTCTGTTTTGAAGGTAAATGAAGCAGAGCAGTCACAGTCACTCATTCAAAACACCATTCAGAGGTACAGGAACCGCAAAGGAAGTGAATTGCCGCTAGCGCTTATTATGCAAAGAAAGGCCGCCACCGTCTAGGAGACGGTGAAGTAACGAGCGTGAGCTTTATTGGCCGTACGTAAAACGAAAGTGTTTCCGCATCCAGCTGGGCGAGTGAAGAAAACCCGGAGCGGTTAGGAAACGTAAACCAACTTTTCCACCTGCGGAGCGATTGACGCCTAGCGTCATATAGCAGAGAAGTTACGATGCACGTCTACTCGTTGTCGAGTTGCGCCCCCTCAGGATACGCGTCAAACGGAATTGTCTTCGTTTGGGGGGTCAAGGTGGACCTATAATTCGGCTTGCGGGGCGATATGGTAACGCTTCAATTAGTAATTGCATGCATACAATGTTTACCTATTATTTATTTGCAGTTTTATTTCTTTAACACAACCCGTAGGGCTTTAATTGCCTGCCAATTTCGGTACACAATGTCCTCGGGTGGGTGACCCTTGTTGTTGGAGTTGTATATAGAGGAACGAATGCATGCATTAAAAACGGCGCTACAAGTCTCAATGCGCGATGTGCTGTTTTCTAGTTGCTGCCACAGACGGCGCTGTGATCTCAGGGGGGGTAGCAGACCCCACGAAATCTCCAAACGTGATAAGAGCTAACGCACTTAAAAGTAAACTCTTCATGGAACAAACGACAATTTAATACTTAACTTGGGTGCAAAAACCTTGCACCTCCCTCTCTTCATATATAGTTAGATTCCAGGAAACAAAGCGCTCTTCAACACCCCTGCTGAAAATTGGTTTTCGCCCCCCCAGGCCAGGAGCTTGAATTCAGTAGCTCTTTAAGGTACAACAGTAGAATTCATGACACCTTTCTAAGAGCTGCCTTGAATTTGCATAACCAGGATAACTAGTCCTAAGTTAAAAAAACAGCACGCATATTTCTTGATGCTAAGAAAAATGTTTCAGAGCATTGCGGCGACCAGCACTGCAGAAATGCGAAAGCTTGTGGGTGCGACATCGAATTCTCGCATATCACTGCTACAAGTGTTGCATCACGTAGCGTTTTTGTTTTTTTAGTTCAACTCATTCAAACTACTTTGTAACAATTCCTTTCTGCAAGTCATCTTCTCATCTGCCTTTCGAATAACGTCATCATGTTGTCACGTGACATTGGTGCGACGTTATCACTATGTCACGTGACTTAGTATTTTTGCGTCACCTTGTCACATGACTTTGGTATGATCATCATCATCCGCCTGAGTACATCCACTGCAGGACAAAAGCCTCTCCCATGTCTCTCCAAATAGCCCTGTCCTTTGCCAGCTGCATCCACCCTTTGCCTGCAAACTGCATCTCATTCGCCCACCAATCCTTCCACCGCCCCCTGCTACTCTTGCTTTCTCTTGGAATCCACTCCGTTACCCTTAAGAACAAGCGATTATCTTGCCTTCGCAGTGCATGATTTCGACTAGGATGTCATTAACCCGTGTTTGTTCCCTCACCAACTCTGCCCGCTTCCGGTCTTTTAACGTTGCACCTAACATTTTTCTTTACATGGATCGCTGCGTCGTCCTTAACTTAACCTGAACCTTTTTTGTTAGTCTCCACGTTTCTCCCTCTAAGGTGAGTACCGGTAAGATTGAGCTGTTGTACACTGTTCTCTTGAGGAATATTGGTAAACTGCCATTCATGAGCTGAGAGCAACTGCCATATGCGCTCCACCCCATTCTTATCTTTCTAGTTCTTTCTCTTGATCCTGATCAGGTTTCACTACCTGTTCTAAGTATTCATTTACCAATTCCAGCCCCTCGCAGCCAACTGTGAACTGTTGTTCCCTTGCTAGACTGTTGAACATCACTTTGGTTTTCTGCATGTTAATTTTTAGACCCAGCGTTCTGCTCAGCCTGTCTAAATCATTGATCATGATTTGCAGTTCACCTCTTGAGTGACTAAGCCAGGCAATGTAATCAGCGAATCGCAAACTATATAGGTATTCTCCATTAACTCTTATTCCCAACTGTTGCCAATTCAGGCCTCAAAATATCTACTGTAAACAGGCGATGAATAGCATTAGCGAGATCGTGTCGCCTTGCCTGATGCCCTTCCTTATTGGAATTTTATTGCTGACTTTATGGAGGACTATGGTAGCTGCGCAGTTGCTATATATATCTTCCAGTATTTTGATATAAGGCTCTTCTTCACCTTGATTCCGCAATGCCTGTATGGCTGCTGAGGTTTCCACTGAGTCGAATACTTTCTCGTAATCAATGAATGCTATATAGAGAGGTTGGTTATATTCTGCGCATTTCTCTATCACCTGTTTGACAGTGTGAATATGATCTACTGTGGAATATCCTTTACGAAAGCCTGCCTGATCATTTTGCTGATTAAAGTGTATGGTTGCCCTGACTCTGTTAGCAATTACCTTAGTAAATACCTTGTAAGACACGGACAGTAAGCTGATCGGTCTGTAATTTTTCAAGTCTTTGGCGTCTCCTTTCTTAAAAATTAAGGTAATGGTTGCATTCTTTCAAGCTTCTGGTACGGTCGACATCATAAGGCATTGCGTATACAGGGTAACTAGTTTTTCTAGCGCGATCTCCCCTCCGTCCTTCAACAGATCTGCTGTTAACTGATCCTCCCCAGCTGCTTTTCCCCTTTTCATTGCTTCTAAGGCTTTCTTTTCTTCATCTTTCGTTACTGGCGGGATGACTCCTTGATGTGCGCTACTGTCTTTCTCATTAGCGCTCTGATTACATTGGCTACTGTACAGGTCTGTGTAGAACTCTTCGGCTACGTTAACTATCTTATCCATATTGTTAATGACATTGCCCTGCTTGTCTCTTATTGCGTACATCTGGTTTTTACCTATGCCTAGTTTTCTCTTCACTGCTTCTAGGCTACCTCCGTTCTTTAGAGCATGCTCGATTCTCTCCCTATTAAACTTCGTTATGTCGGCTACCTTGCGTTTATTTATTAACTTTGATATCTCCGTTAGTTCTATTCTATCGGTAAGGTTAGATGCCCTCATGTTTTGGCGCTTCTTAATCAGATCTTTCGTCACCTGAGATAGCTTCCCGGTATCCTTTCTAACTGTCCTACCGCCTACTTCTACTGCGCACTCCGTAATGATTGCTGTCAGATTATTATTTATTGTATGAACATCAAGATCGTCTTCCTCAGTTAAAGCCGAATATCTGTTCTGCAGCGATATCCAGAATTCCTGTACTTTCGCTCTTACCTCTAACTCGTTAACGGACTTCTTCACTAGCTTCTTCCGTTCCCTTTTCAAGACTAAGCTAATTCCAGACCTTACCATTCTGTGGTCGCTACAGCGCACCCTTTCGAGGATAGCAACATCCTGAACGATGTCAGGTTGAGCGCATAGTATGAAGCCGATTTCATTTTTAGTCTCACTATTGTGGCTTTTCCAGGGTCACTTCCTGTTCTCTCGTTTATGGAAGAAGGTATTCGTGATCCGTAAATAATTTCTATCTCCAAATTAGACTAACAACTCTCCCTTGCTATTTTTAGAACCTATCCCATAGTCACCTACCGCGTGGTCGCCAGCCTGCTTCTTCCTTAAGTTCGCATTTAACTCGCCCATCAGAACAGTGTAGTGTGATTTTACTTTTTTCATTGCCGATTCCACGTCTTCATAGATTTCAACGGTTTGATGATCGTGGCAGGATGTAGGCGCGTATGCCTGCACCACCTTCAGCTTGCCCCTTTTATTAAGCCTAATTACAATAGCTGCTACCCTTTAGTTAATACTATACAGCTCCTCTACGTTGGCAGCTATATCCTGATTAATGAGGAATCTCACACCTAGTTCTCGTCTCTCCGCTAATCCGCGATAGGTCAGTATGTGTCCGTCCTTTATTACTGCATACTCCTCACCTGTCCTCCTAACTTCAGGAAGCCCCATGACATCCCATTTAATTCCCGCTAGTTCCTCGAACAGCCGTGCTACGCTAGCCTGGGCAGATAAGGTTCTAGTGTTAAACGTTGCCAACTTCACATTCCAATGGCGGCCTGTCCTTAGCCAGAAATTCCTATCAGCCTCCGCTTCGTCACAGGTCTGACCGCAGCCGTGGTCAATTGCTCCGCATCTACTGGCGACTGTTACGTTTCGCCTACGACGTGCGGTATAGCCGGCGCGGATGCAACGGACGCCGCGGCTTCGTTCATCGCTGCCGCAACGCCTCCCGCCAAGCGCGTCCAGGCAGGTTTCAATGCCACGTGCCTTCGTGTGTGCGTGTGTGTGTGCATGTTGGTGCCCACGCTTGTCAAAGCGCAGCAGCCGGGGAGAGGAGCTCCCCAACTGGGAGGCGAGGAGGTCTGACCGGCGCCGGCCCGGCGGACGCGGCACGTCACGTTTCAACATGTCCGTGCGTCGCCGTCTCGTGCGCCTCCTCCCGAGCCGTTCCTTCTTGCCCTCGACTCCGAGGGTATAAAGGTAGCTGCCCCGGACACCAAGAAGAGACTTCGATTTCTTCCTTCGAGCAACGTGGTCGCCCTGACCGGCTGCTCTTTTGCGATGCCAGAATAAACAAGTTGTTCTGTTGGCAGTCGACTCATCCTTTGCCAGGACCTTCGGATGTTTCCAGCTGTGCCCCAGGCCGCCAGGCCAACGCTACCCTTGGGGCTTGCAACCCATTTGCAACAACAAGTTGCCAGCGGTGAGATCGCGACAACGGAGGCCAGCAGCGAAGATATGCGGTCAACTGTATGCTGAGCAGCTCAACGACCATCCGGGAGCAGTGCTACGAGCCCTGTGTGATGACTGGTTGCCTGCAGCGGAACGACTGCGCTGAATTCTTGGCTGCGAGGTTTGGTGAGTGCGGGACTTTCTTCTTCTGAGTTTTGCCAGGCTTTTGTTAGTGTCAGAAACAGAGCTGGTAATTGTGTTGTCGTTGCTGCCGGGTTAGTTTGCGGCAAGGCAATAGTAGGCAGTAGAGAAAGCAGCATTCGGAGCTGCCATGGATTTGAAGTCGTTGCGCAAACCGAAATTGCTGGAGCTTGCAAGAGAGTTGGGTCTGGATGTCTCAGACAAACTCAGAAAACCAGAACTGCTAAGGGCTATTCTTGAGTTGGAGGCTGAGGATGACGAGCTGTCGCATTGCCTTGAGACCATTGAGGAGAGGGCGCAAAAAGAGAAAGACGAGCGCGAACGCAAAGAACAAAAAGATAAGGAGAAAGAAGAGCGCGACCGTCAACACGCTTTGGAAATGAAGCGTCTCGAGGTAGAGATGGAACGCGCTCGTAATGGAAGTCAGGCACACGGTGCAGGAGAACGAGTATCGTTCAAAATGACTGACCTGATGCGGCCGTTTAAGCTTGGAGAGGACATTGGTTTGTTCCTGGTTAACATTGAGCGAACGTGCGAGAAGCAGGGGTTCTCTCGGGAAACGTGGCCACAGCGCTTGCTCACTTTGTTACCCAGCGAGGCGGCCGACGTAGTCGCTCGCTTGAAGAGAGAGGAGGCAGAGGATTTCGACCAAGTGAAATCGAGTCTGCTAAAAAAGTACAGGCTGTCAGCGGAGGCGTTCCGTCGGAACTTTCGGGAAAATGGAAAAGGCAGAAGTGAGTCATATACAGAGTTTGCCTACAGGCTTATGTCAAACATGCAGGAGTGGCTCAAAGAAGAGAAAGCGTTTGGTGACCACGACAAAATTCTGCAGTGTTTCGGGCTAGAACAGTTTTATAGTCGGTTACCTGAGAACGTGCGGTACTGGGTCTTGGATAGGCCAGACGTTAGTACAGTGGCTAAAGCCGCCGAGCTAGCCGAGGAGTTTGTGACGCGTCGGGCTCGCGGAGCTAAGGACGGTCAAAAGGGTGAATTTGGCTCCAAGTCTGAGAGGCCGAAGTTCACACCCATGAGAGCAAGGGGGGACACACGTAGTGCGGATGCGAGTGAAAGCAGTCCGACCGAACGTAAGGAGACGGCGGCAGCCGAAGCCGAACACAGAAAGCGGTTCGAGAGGAGGCAAGCGCGCGTGTGTTATACGTGCCAGAAGCCGGGTCACTTTTCGGCGCAGTGTCCAGAAACAAAAAGAAAAGTCGTGTGTTTGTCATTATGTAGCACTGACGAGAACATGAAGCGTCTCGAGCCTTACATGCGAGACTTCCTCGTTAACGGGAAAGAGTACCGAGTGCTTCGTGATTCCGCAGCTACAATAGATGTAGTTCACCCCTCTTACGTAGAACCCGATATGTTCACGGGCGAGTGCGCATGGATCAAGCAAGCCGTGGAAGCTCATAGCGTGTGTCTGCCCGTAGCAAAAGTGCTTATTGAAGGACCTTTCGGAGCACTTGAGACGGAGGCCGTAGTGTCATCTATGCTGCCCCCCCAGTACCCGTACCTATTTTCGAACAGGTCCGATCACCTCCTGCGCGAGAAGGGGCTTTTGTTTGGTGAGGCTAGGGTTCCGGCCTTAACCAGATCGAGAGTTCGGGAGCTCGCTGCAAAGGCGGTAGTTGCGGGGCCGACGTTGTCGAACAATGAGAAAGGGTCGGAGGCGCAGCAAGCTGGTATTCAGAGCACGTCCGAACTGAATAAAATTGAGCCTGTAGCGTTGAAGGCACCAGGTACTGGAGAGGAAATGCCAGACACGGGAAAGTTAGAAGAGCTATCTGCAGATTTGCTCATCGCGCCTACGTCAGATGGACTTAATAGGTTGCTAAAAGTCAGCCGGTCGGCTTTGATAGCCGAGCAAAAAAAGGATGGTAGCCTAGAAAACATGCGCTGCAATGTCAAGGAAGGTATCGCCAAGAAAAATGCTCGTTTTGTGGAAAGAGGTGGGGTCCTGTACCGGAAGTATCTAGACCGCAGAGGAGTGGAGTTCGATCAGCTGATCGTGCCTCAGTGTTACCGTCAGGATCTGTTGCGCTTGTCGCATGGCGGTTCGTGGTCCGGACACCTAGGAGTTAAGAAGACCAAGGACCGTCTCTTGCAAGAGTACTATTGGCCAGGCTGTTTTCGTGACGCAGAACACTTTGTGAGGACATGTGACACCTGTCAGCGGGTTGGCAAACCAGGGGACAAATCGAGGGCGCCGTTGAAGTTAGTACCTATCATTACGGAGCCTTTTAGACGGCTCGTTATTGATACAGTGGGACCTCTGCCGGTAACAGCCACGGGGTACAGACACATTTTGACTGTGATCTGCCCAGCGACAAAGTTCCCTGAAGCAGTGCCGCTTAAATAACTCAGCTCAGTTGAGATAGTCAATGCACTACTGTCCATATTTGCGCGAGTTGGTTTTCCTGCGGAAATCCAGTCAGATCAGGGCACAGTGTTTACTAGCGCTTTGACGACAGCCTTTCTCGAAAGGTGTGGGGTAAAGCTGTTACACAGCTCAGTGTACCACCCACAGTCAATTTCCGTTGAGAAGCTCCACTCCGTCATGAAGCGCGTGTTGAGAGCATTGTGTTTTGAGCAACAAAGTGATTGGGAGCTGTGTCTGCCTGGGGTGATGTTTGCACTAAGGAGCGCGCCGCATGCGGCTACGGGGTTTTCGCCAGCTGAGCTGGTGTACGGTCGCTCGCTGCGGTCTCCGCTTCGCATGCTTCGAGACTCGTGGGAAGGCAGGGGCGACGCCCCAGTCGTGGTCGAGTACGTGCTTAGTCTCCTCGAACGCTTAAGAAGGGCACAGGAGTTGTCAGGTGAAGCAATGGCAAAGGCCCAGCAGAGGGCCAAGGTTTATTATGATCGGATAGCCAGGGCCCGTCGTTTTGAGGTGGGCGATGAGGTAATGATATTGCTCACATCGCTAAAAAACAAACTCGACGTGCAGTGGGAGGGCCCAGCACGGATTGTTCAAAAACTGTCGGATGTTAACTACGTGGTGAGTCTGCCAGGAAAACGGAAAGCACAGCAAGTTTACCACTGTAATCTGCTCAAACCCTATAGACAACGGGAAGCAGTGGTGTGTATGATGGTAAACGTTCCCGAAGAGCTTCCGGTCGAGCTTCCGGGACTAGGCTCAGTGACGAACAGGGAAGACACTGATCAGGTCATTAGTGACGTAATCATTAAAGCACCGCTGTCGGCTGAGCAGAAAACCGAACTACACCAACTCTTACAAGAGTTTCAAGGTCAGTTCTCTGAGAGGCCTGGTAGGACTTCTGTCCTTACTCATGATATAGAACTTACCTCCCCAGAGCCAGTAAGATCCAAGGCGTACCGGGTGTCACCCCGCCAGCGCGATATTATGGAGGCTGAGGTAAAGAAAATGCTACAGCTCGGTGTTATTGAGGCGGGTGAGAGTGATTATACCTCCCCTTTGATTTTAGTTGAGGTACCGGGCAAGGAACCTCGTCCTTGCGTCGACTACCGCAGGCTTAATTCCATCACTAAGGATCAAATTTATCCGATCCCTAACATCGAGGAGCGCCTTGAGGAAGTTAGTAGCGCTCAGTTTATTTCCACCCTAGATCTTGTCAGGGGTTATTGGCAGGTTCCACTTACAGAAGAGGCTAGTAGGTATGCGGCGTTCATTTCACCAATGGGAACATTCCGTCCTAAAGTTTTGAGTTTTGGTTTGAAGAACGCGCCATACTGCTTTTCAAGCCTCATGGACAAAGTGTTGCGGGGACAGGAAGAATTCGCTTTACCGTATTTAGACGACGTAGCGATATTCTGCGCATCCTGGTCTGAGCATATGGCACACTTGCGGGCAGTGCTAACCCGCCTGCGCGAAGCGGGCTTGACATTCAAGGCTCGCAAGTGCCAATTAGCACTGGCCGAGGTTGTCTACCTCGGTCACGTGATTGGACAGGGTCGTCGCCGCCCCTCTGAAATAAAGGTGGCCGCTGTGCGAGACTTCCCGCAACCGCGCACGAAGACCGATATTCGGTCGTTCTTAGGTGTCGCCGGCTACTATCAGAGGTACATCCCCAGGTACTCCGATATCGCGGCTCCCCTGACGGATGCTCTAAGAAAAACAGAGCCCCAAACAGTCGTCTGGGGCGAGACAAAGGAAAGAGCTTTTAGCGCCCTAAAGAGCGCCCTAACAAGCCAGCCTGTGCTACGATCGCCAGACTACACAAAAGGGTTCGTTGTTCAGTGCGATGCTAGTGAGCGAGGCATGGGCGTTGTACTGTGCCAAAGGGACAATGGAGAAGTGGAACACCCCGTCCTGTATGCTAGTCGTAAGCTGACCTGTCGTGAGCAGGCGTACAGCGCCACCGAGAAAGAGTGTGCGTGTCTCGTGTGGGCCGTTCAGAAATTGTCATGCTACCTAGCCGGCTCGAGGTTTATCATTGAGACGGATCACTGCCCTCTCCAATGGCTGCAGACCATCTCTCCCAAAAATGGCCGCCTCCTGCGCTGGAGCCTCGCTTTGCAACAATATTCCTTTGAGGTGCGTTACAAAAAGGGGAGTGTCGACGGTAACGCCGATGGCTTAAGTCGAGGCCCCTAACGTGGGAATCCGCCTCAAAGTTGTTTGTTACTGATGTTTTCTTCCTGAGACAGGATTTTTAACATATTGCTTTTGTTTAGTGTTTCAAAGTGATGACGTGCTTTGTGCAATTTTCCCATTTGTGGACGCGTTCTGAGTGCTGCTTGACTACTGTAAGGAGCTAGGCAGTAGTATAAAAGGGGAAAGAGCCTGGCAGAGCTTAGTGAAGGTTGTCTCGTGCTTGCTGACTGAGCGGTTGCGTTTCGGCGTAGTTCTAACGCTTGCTGGGAGCGAGCACTAAAATGGCAACTCTCCCGAAGTCACTTTGCAGTGACCTGTGTGAACCTGAACCTGAGAACGAGGCCTTCTCTGTGCGCTGCGCTCAAGCTACGCCGAGGGACGACCGATTTCGATTACGAGTATCATCGAGCGACATCCCTCCGGACAGCGGATGCAGTCCCCTGACCATCGGGATCTCCTTCTCCCGGCGGGGCGGTCTGTTACGTTTCGCCTACGACGCGCGGTATAGCCGGCGCGGATGCAACGGACGCCGGGGCTTCGTTCAAAGTGGCGATCATTTTGACCCGTTCATCGCTGCCGCAACGCCTCCCGCCAAGCGCGTCCAGGCAAGTTTCAATGCCACGTGTCTTCGTGTGTGAAGTGTGTGCATGTTGGTGCCCACGCTTGTCAAAGCGCAGCAGCCGGGGAGAGGAGATCCCCAACTGGGAGGCGAGGAGGTCTGACCGGCGCCGGCCCGGCGGACGCGGCACGTCACGTTTCAACATGTCCGTGCGTCGCCGTCTCGTGCGCCTCCTCCCGAGCCGTTCCTTCTTGCCCTCGACTCCGAGGGTATAAAAGTAGCTGCCCCGGACACCAAGAAGAGACTTCGATTTCTTCCTTCGAGTAACGTGGTCGCCCTGACCGGCTGCTCTTTTGCGATGCCAGAATAAACAAGTTGTTCTGTTGGCAGTCGACTCATCCTTTGCCAGGACCTTCGGATGTTTCCAGCTGTGCCCCAGGCCGCCAGGCCAACGCTACCCTTGGGGCTTGCGACCCATTTGCAACACGACTGAGGGCCGAGGGTTAATTGGTTTGTTGATAGAAGGTTGTGGCGCAGTACTACACAAGGGTGGTCAATTCCTGTTCCGGTGAGGGAGTGCATTGTCGGTTCTGGTGACCGAGATCAGGCAGCACCCAGGCCCAGTTATGCAATTCTATAGACACGCAGATTTTTTGCTAAAACCCGGTGGAGAATTGCGCAGCACCAGGATTCGAACCCCGGTCCTCTTGCACGCGAGGCGGACGCTCTACCTGTACGCTATCGCCATTTAATCACGTGACCCCAATTTTTACGCCTTCTTGTCATGTGACTTTGTATGACATGATCACGTAATCGCTTTTATATCTGCCCCTTCCATCAACGTATGATGATGAAAATAAAATTATTATTATTATTGCTATCTTGCATGTCTGTAAAACTTTCATTTCTTACGGTATCCTCCTGTTTCCAGCCACTCATGTGTATAAATTTTGCACCGTGGCGATTAAAAATAATTGAGAGTCAGCGCTAGTCCTGTGTTGTCATTTCTTCAGTCTGAGTTTTTCGCGCTGTTTGTTCCAATGTCCACTGTGCTTCCATTGTGGCTATGCCGGCCACATACTTCGTCACTGCCCGTACAGGCTCATCGGCCTGCGCGGATAATGGGAAATCGACAACTACCTGCGTAGAGGCGAGTACCTGTCGTCAAGCCGTCTGTTCCACGCCCCATTGCTGTTCACCACATGCTTCGCGTTGCCGGACCGCAGTTACGCAGCGTCTGTTCGCGGAAGGTCCCCTAGCCCACGCAGGGGAACTAAATAAAGCAACCTTACGATGTAAGGTTGCTCACCAGCGAAACGAAAATTCTCCACCGCCCATGCCACATGAAGGCGCTGCACTCACTACGCCCACGCCGCTCACAGAGACAAGCTAGAACACGACACGAACTGCCCTCGGTCTACATACCTGACGCTGAGGACATGTGCAACGCAAGAGCCAGGGCATCCAACTTAGAAGTGGCTATCGACAGCCACAAAGCTACCGCTCTAGTCGACACTGGCGCTGGTTATTCGGTGATGAATGGAACATTCGTCGTGCATTCAGGGAAGCCACGACCGTTTGGGACGGCCCACAAATTCGCACCGCCAGAGGCCACCTCATTACGTTATCAGGGCGATGCACGGCGCGAGTGACCATCAAGGGACATACCTATCCGCGACCTTCGTAGTACTTCAGCACTGTTCCCGCGAAGTGATATTGGGCATGTATTTCCTTAATCCTTAATAAGCATTAGGTGAAGATCGACCTGCGGTCCGAGCGGATCACGCTTTGGACGGACGGGGCCAACTCTTCGATGAACACTCTGCGACATCACGTTGCCCTGAATGTCCTGGAGGAGCAAGTTAGCGTCCCACCCTGCTCAAGCGCCATTGTCACAGTATGGGTGGCACGAAATCCAATAACACTAAAGCCATCATCGAGCGGATGATGCAATTGCTTCTAGACCGAGGAATCGACATGGCAAGAGGCATCGCAGACAAAGTTATAAAGCCGTGTGCCGGCTGCTTTGAATAATGAACAAACAGTGCAAAGATTCGCGGCAATATCACGCGTACAGTACAGCTGAGACCACGCTAAGACAAAGGTGAGCCGACCGCCGAGGCCGGGGCGGCCGGGGCCCCCACAAAGCATAGCTCGCTGCTTCTCCTCTTCGGGACGGCAAAATCGGCACTGCGGACAGAACACTTTTGCGAAGTGGTGCCCGTAGTCTGCTGTTTATTCGCGCGAAACGCGCGAGTCAACAGCAGACTTCGCTGCCAGCCGTGAAGCCCTCGGCGTACCTTATTCGGAAGAAAGGCGCTTTTGTTACGGTTGCTGTTTCTTCCAGTCGCCGCCTTCTTACGGTCTACGCGTGGCAGATACGGGGTTCATGCTTCAAGTGCATAAATTTTCAGTCCAGTTAGCGACCACATATGCCAGGGATCGCGCAACTGGCTGTTGTCGTAATAACGTGTGCGTTCCAAGGCTGCGCCCGGTGCCACCGGCTCGTTAAAAAAAAGATGCCGCGAAAAATTCGACAGCCTAAGATTCCTACCGTGGACGCATTTTGTGTGGACGACAGAGCTATTCTCCAAGAAAATCTCATATTCGCCTTCAGATATTAAAACAAATTGTTTGATTCAGAAGATACCTCGGGATTCTCAGACATTCCGTAGCCAAAGGTTAAGAGAGGCATTAGTGATGATACTGGCAAATATCAGTCTATGTATACGTATAAATGGTAGTGAAGGTAAGGTCATCATAACTGTTGCTAGAAATGGTTAGTCCGAATGGTATGATTGAGGCCTTTGCCATAAACCGGACTTACTTAGGATTTTGATATTGATGATGAGGGTGGTGAAGTTCGCTGGACGGTGAGCCGACGCGTTCTAAGTCCTTGTTTTTGTGCTCATCCAGCGAGACGCTTGCGAGTACTTTCTACACATGTGGCTTCAGCGTCATTACCTACCCCCGCAGGCTCGGCATGGCGTTTGCGCACACGCCACCCTCTTACTTCGACGGTGTACACCGTCCGGCCACTCCCTCTGCGATGCTACAGTCTTTTGTCAGCTGTGACTGGTAGTTGTCTTTACGCACGCATACTCCCATCCAATCGCAACGGCAAACTCTCCAGATTGTCAGAATTGCGGATGCAAAGAGACGATTGGGCGCTTACTTTGCGACTACCCTCGATTTGAGTGTGAACGTGACCTCCTGGCCGCTACATTTCGCCGCTAGAATCATCGTTCTCTTAGAGAAGTCATGTATGTGGAGCTTTGAATTAAACGTCCAACAGCGAGAAAGTTGTGAAAGGTGTATTGAAGATCTTAAGAACTCAAGGTTCACTTTAAGGCTACAACCTTTTAATGTTGCTGTATGCCCGCTCATAGTATTGGCCTTCGAATATTCGCAAAACTAATCCCTCATTCCTGTTTTTTGTCCTTCTATTTTATTGTACAGCTTCCAACGTAACGTAGACGGTCGCATACTGGACCTCGCCTAGTTAACGTACACCTGCCTTTCTCTCTCTGTCTCTCCCAACAAAAAACTTAATAAGCCTTTTGACGTGAACATTCAGTATTCCGCACCTTGTAATAAAGCGTGGTAAGGTGAAACACAATTTCTTTTTTGCCAGAAAGAACACAGATGGCTCATTTGTTCAAGCAAAAATATTTATTTATTATCAGTAGAATTGGACCCCCCCCCGCCCCCCTCCCTCAGACCTTTCTGTGTTTCCTGGGCGTCGTCGCCTTTCTCGTTGTGATGTTGTGTGCATCTTGCGCTAGCGCTGTGGAAACAGCTGCAGAACCGGCTTAAAACAGCCCAAAGAGAATGCCTTTCGACATCATCTTAGCTTGCTGGAAGGCTTGTAGAAAAAGAACATAGAGTTTTCTACTTTCACAGGCACATGCTAAGGTCTACAGATTCAGTGCAGCGACGAAAAACATAACAGCGAAACATAGGAGCGGACAAGGCTATCAGAAATAAAGCCTCGCTGGATGGTAAAACGCGTCCGAAAAAACATTGTCTGCATATCTTAGAATAATCAATCAATCAATCAATTAATTATATAATCAATCAATCTTTATTTTTCGGTGCCCAGGAACAACCCAAAGGTCTTGGTGCTGGTACACCGTTCACACGCACAAAATTTAAATTTATTTCACCACAAAGGAAGACACTCAGGGGAGGTAATGCAGCAGTCAAGGCGATAGAAAAAAAAGACACATAAACTAGGCGTGACAGCAAGCATGAAGCAAAAAAGCGAAAACAAGAAAACAGCGAGAACAGCGGTAAATGAAATCAGCTAGAACAGGCAACAGACATATAAATAACTAATGAAACAATAAACAAAGAGAATGAACACAACAACGACCGATAACAGCCAAGTACAGCATATAGCAAAATACAAACAAGAATTAAGCCAATACTAATATTGTTACAGGTTCTATTTACAAATAATATTTACAAGGCAGGTCGAGAGGAGCCTGGTGCGCCGGCGGCAGGATCCTTGACTTCCTCTTCTACTTCCAGCCGCCGCACGTCTTCTTTATTCCTCAGAGCCCATGCGCAGCACGTGACATTTCCCCGTTCGCAGACGAAGCCCTCTGGGCCAGTCAATCAATCGGGGTCACGAGAGTGGAATGGCTTCAGCCGTGCAACATGCACGACCTGGGTTGTCCTTAAGTGGCGTCCTTGCGTTGATTGGGGAGAGATGACATAGTTGAGGTCATTGAGGCGAGCAACAACGATGAACGGGCCTGTGTAGACAAACTCCAAGGGGAGGAGCGGTAGGCGGGAGCCGCCTGCAGAGAACAGCTCCCATACGGGACCTCACTGCGGCGCGCAAGATCTTGATGCCGGGAGAGTTCGTCACGCACGATTTGACGAATGACGTCAGGGAGAGTCGCCGCATTCACAGGCTCGTGGAAATCCACGCTGGCGACGGTGGTGACGTTAGGCAGGCGACCGAACTTGGGAGTAATTCGACGCAGTTTTAGAGCTTCAAAGGTGCGGCAGTGCTTGATGATATCCGCGGGCGAGTCTAAATTTTCTTTACTAATAAGAAAGCTGTAGACGTCCTCTGCGATGCCCTTGAGGAGATGACCAACGCGATCTTCGTCGGACATACTGGGATTTATCGACGTTGCACAGCTTCAAGACCTCTTCTATGTAAGTCGTGCAGGTCTCTCCAGGCACTTGCGCTCTCTGAAGCAAAGACTGCTCAGCGCATTTTCGTTTGGCAACAGTATCCCCGAAGCAGCTGCGGAGCTCTTCCATGAAGCGGTCCCAACTTGTTATTGATGCCTCATGGTTTTCGAACCAAGTTAGCGCGGTGCCATCGAGAAAGAAGGCGACATTGGCCAGCTGAAGAGTGGCATCCCAGCCGTTGTATTTGCTCACCCGCTTGTAATTGGTGAGCCAATCATCCACGTCTTCGCCAGCCTTCCCGGAAAACGTCCGCGGCTCACGGTAGTGCTGCCAAGCGGGCGTTGTGGCGCCAGTCGGACGTGCGTCGGCTTCCTTGGGCATTTGCACGGGCAACGGTGGCAATCCGGCGATTCTTCGGCTGCAGCGGTTGCGAGAGGGATCCGTGGTGATCGACCCCGCACCTCCACCACACTGTTACAGGTTCTATTTACAAATAATATTTACAAGGCAGGTCGAGAGGAGCCTGGTGCGCCGGCGGCAGGATCCTTGACTTCCTCTTCTACTTCCAGCCGCCGCACGTCTTCTTTATTCCTCAGAGCCCATGCGCAGCACGTGACAATATGAACGAATAAGAAACCTCTGAAATACAAGCTAGAAATACAATCATACACAATAAAAAATGTAATTAGTGAACGCGTTACAGACAATCAGGCGTGAGTACACAGTATTAAAGAAATAATATTAATGAAAACAAGAACACGTGATGAACAATTAAGGAGAAAAAAAACAATATAATACCGGTGCAAACGCACAAGTGTAGTAAAGACAAAATGCATGAAAGGGGAAGTTATGTATGAGAAAAAGAGTGCTCAAAGTGGAACGTCACGGACATCCAATATAAAGGAAGGGAGAGAATTTTCGAATATATCAAGGTGAGGACAAAGAGAATTAAACAACTTTTGCATTCTGTCCAGAGGGGAGAGGGAGTGCAGGAGCGCAGAAACTTGGAATGGTCTGAATTCCCTTATGCTCTTTCGCGGTACACGCAAAAGGGTACGCGCTAGGAGCTGAGGGCATAGAATGTGACCATGAAGAAGTTGATACAAGAAAATTATATCTGCCCTCACGCGACGGCAGCTAAGAGAAGGAAGCTGCAGTGAGTTACTCCGTCTGGGACGACAGCTGGAAGTTTTGCAAGAAAACCAATGTTGAAATATGCGTAAAAACTTTAGCTGAACTCTGTCGATTTTTTCACAGTTCGACTGGCAAGTGCTGTTCCAAACAACAGACGCATATTCCAAAAGCGGCAAGCATATGGAGAGGTAGAGCTTTAAGAAAGGAAGTGGGGCTCGAAACTCTCTCGAAAGCCTGCAGATGAAGCCGAGTGTACGCATAGCCCGTAGAGCAATGCGTTTTGTATGAGAGGAGAAGCTGAGGCTACGGTCGAAAAGTACGCCGAGGTCATTAATTTCATCAACCCTGGGCAGCGGCCTACCATTCACAGAATAAGAGTAGAGAAGACTGTGCGTTTTACGCGTAAATGAGACAACCTTGGTTTTGGATGAATTGAGAGTGAGCCCATTCTTCAAGCACCAATCAGAGAAGGCGGATATGTCCGATTGCAATGACAAGCAATCATGAAGAGTATGTATTGCCTTGAACATTTTTATATCGTCCGCATAAAGGAGAAACGAGGAGTTTTTGACCACGGAGGAAACGTCATTGATAAAATAAGAGAACAGAAGCGGGCCTAAACCGAGCCCTGAGGAACTCCGCTGGTTGGAGTGTAAACAAATGAGATCTGTCCATTTACACTGACAAAGCAGGACCGATCAAGAAGATAGTTGCGTAGGAGGGCTACAATTGAAACGTCGATCTCAAACAGCAGAAGCTTTTGAAGAAGTAATGAGTGAGTAACAACGTCGAAAGCTTTGCTCAAATCACAGTACACAGTGTCTACCTGACTTCTCTGAAGGACTTCAGCTGATGTATACGTCATAAAAGTCACAAGGTTATTTGTAGTAGAACGACCTTTTATGAAACCATGCTGATTATGTATGATTACATGTTTGAGGTGGAAGGAAAGTACTTTGTGCAAAGCTAATTCAAAAAGCTTAGAGGTTGCACAAAGAAGAGAAATGGGGCGGTAGTTCGAAACATCAGATTTGTTTCCTGATTTGAAGAAAGGGAAAACACGCGCCGTTTTCCACACGCAGGGAAAGGCAGAATTTTTCAAACAGTTATTAAATATCGGGGTTAAAACAGGGACGAAGGTACTACTGAAGGCTTTTATTATGGCGGCTGGTATGCCATCAGGTCCAGGGGACAAAGATGGTTTCAAACACTTAATACTCCCACTTACTAACTTCTCGTCAAGAATAACGGAATTAGGCGCGCCAGCTGGAAGGCATACGGAATCGCAACGTGGAGATTTGTACACGGAAGAAAAGTGTTGAGCAAAGCCGTCAGCGACATTCCGAATTTCATTCCCATGAGAGTCAACTAAGTGGATATGACAATCAGATTTATTCGAACGTTTGCGAACGTATCTCCAGAATTCAGTAGGATGATTAGAGGCAATATTCTCTAAATATTCAAGATAGGACTCATGATCACGCTTGTACAGGCGTTTGCAAAGGGAACGCAAGCGGCGAAATTCATCTGCCATGTATCCAGCCCAGGGCGTTTCGCTTTATGGTGGGCCCGCTCCTTAAGTTTCAGCGCTGTTCTAAGTTTCCTTGGAGAACCAGAACGGAAACTTGGTACGAGTAGGAGTGTGCACAGGTATGTACTGGCGCATACCATTGAGAATTATTTCAGTGAAGCGACTGACTTGTTGGTCAACATCGCTGATTTCGTTTAAAACGGACCAGTCGACAGAAGAGAAAAAACCGAAGAGACCAACATAGTCGCCAAGTGCATAAGCGAAACGGGGGGAATTCCCCGCACGATTTGAATTAGCAGAAGGTGGGACAGAAACCGAAGCCGTTATTAGAATTGGAGGATGAAATTTGTCACAGCGAGTAAGTGAGATGTCAGATGTCGAGACTCGAACATTTTCAAAATTAGATAAACAAATGTCAAGAACATTACCAGAACAGTTTTCAATTAAATTGTGTTGCTGCAAGGTGTTAAAAGCTGTGAAATCTAAAAGCCGGTTGCACTTACTAACTACATAATGATTGTTGTGAGAATATGTAAAGGTATTCCAGTTAATACCCGGAGTATTAAAACCCCCAAAATGAGTGGTTTGTGCTTGCTATGAGAAGTGCATGATAACATATTCGATAAAATGTAGTACATCATCGTAGGCAGAAGGAGGCAGATTAGGGGAAATGTAGAAAGCTGCCAATAAAAGTTTTTGATGCCGAGTTAAAGTGAGCTCTAACCAGACAGATTCTTCGATGGTTTCCAGGTCGGAACGCCGAACGCACTGCACAGAACTGTCAATAGCAATGAGCACTCCCCCTCCCTTTTGTTTAGAAGCTGATTCAGGGCGGTCACTTCGAAAAACAGATTAGTTATTAGGAAAGAAGTCGCCTGAGTTAACTTCGCTAGACAGCCAGGTCTCAGTAATTACAACAGCCGAATAACAAGAGGCTAATACATTGGAAAAAAAATACAGGTCCCTTAGTCCGAAGACCTCGGGCATTTTGGTAATATATATCCAAGTTAGGGTAGACTGCAATCAACCGTCAGCTCGGAAGGATGTAACATACCATCCAGGAGCTTTCCACGAAAAGCCTTGAAGATGCAGCCCGTAGGCCACATCGAAGGGTCAACAAGCTGATCGTAAAATTCCGCGCTGACTGTGAGGTAGAAGGACGAGTAAGAGTCATATTTCGTTTTCAACTGCCGGCAGGAAAGGGGGGTGACGTTCACGGACTTCAGATGGTTCGTCAGATCAGCCGACGTTGTCTCAGGGCACAGCTTGGAGACGAAAGTAGCCTTCGGGCGCTTCTGAGGTCTGGCGACGTTCAGACTGGATGAGCTCGACGAGCCAGTGATGGCTGGGCTGCGGTGCTTCTTCTGCGCCTCAGGCGAATTAACTAAAAGTGGGGGAACAGATACAGATGTCGGGCAGGCGGCCAACTCAACAGGTGCCATCCCACAGTGATAGGCAGCAGAATAGCTCTTGGATGGCTGAAACATACGGGAAGGACTGCTCGCGGACAGGGGCTCGACGAAAGGCGGATCACGCTGCGATGAAGCAGGGCGCCTCGCAAGCTCCTCGCGTAGGCTGCGAACATCAGCCCGCAGAGAGGCAACGACCTCGGCCTGGAGAGCGAGCGCCCGCGAGTTGTCACCACGAAGGCGCTCATTCTCCTCCCGCAGCTGGGCGACCTCGTCGCTCAGAAACAAGATTCCCTCAAGTGCGTCGAGGAGGAGAGCCCGAAGCGAGGCAAGCGCACCGTCAGGTTCGCCCGTCGGGGAGGAAGCGAGGGAACCGGTCGGGTCGGTCGGGTGATGGGGCTGGTGGGCCGTGAAAGAAAGGAATGCAGCCGCTGACACGCTACCGTCGCTAGGCTTAGCACCGCCGCAAGACGACAAACACAGATTGCACATGAATCGTCGCGAGCCGGACTTCAAAAGCTGCAGCTCGTCGTCACTCCAAGTGACACACTTCGCGTGTACACGTTCGTTGCAGTCGGCAGAACGAAAAAACTGCTGCTTACCAAAAAACGGGCGGGAGCACAGCACACATGCGTCCTTACTGGGCGCCATGTAGAAATGATAATAATAATAATATTAATAATAATAATAATAATAATAATAATAATAATAATAATAATAATAATAATAATAATAATAATAATAATAATAATAATAATAATAATAATAATAATAATAATAATAATTTATTTCACATCATCTTACATGATGCAGCAGGTATGCAGAAAAAGCTACCGAAAAGCCAGCTTGACAGCTCCGCAGGCCCCCTTTTAATTTGATTTTATCTTAATATTGTCATAACGAATGTACGCCACTGTGTCCATGTTTCTCTTGTTTTCTTATGTATTAGGCTGTTCCGTGTGCTGTTCGAATATATCATCGTTTGACTATGGCATTTGTAATATTTATTGCCTTGCGCATCGCCTCTGCAAACATGCCTCCATGGCCCTGCAGGTGCATTTCAGTAAATAAGTAAATAATGCAAAATGCTATGTGCATCGTCAGCGCAGAAGATTGCCAATTGGGACGAGCTTTTAGAAATGCCGCAGGGTAATTCATGTCGTGGTTGATGTTACAAAAATATAAATTCCAATACCTTGAATATCTTATACTGGAATTAAACATTAGTGGTACCGCTGTTAGGTTGAAAACAGAAGTATGTTAAGCTACATGTTACTATAAGCTGTACTGAATTTCAGAGGCACCGAATAACAAAACAATCCACTTTTTTCAATGGTAATAAAGAGCCCTAGGGTATTTTTTGCATACCAAGAAAGCATTTGATGCAGTCGATCATGATATTTTACTGAGGAAGGTAATGCATTATGGATTTAGAGCGATTAGCATAGAATTCTTCAGAAGTTATGCTAATAACAGGCGCCAACTAGGTGGAAAAAGTTGTGATTTTGAAGCACTTTCTGTGGGCGTGCCTCAGGGTTCAGGCCTTGGTCTGATTATTTTCTCATTGTATATCAATGACCTACCATAGTTCACCAAACAGTTCTCTGTTTTCATGCATGCTAACGACACAGTTCTCTTATGTGCACATGAGTGTGCATCTGAACTAACTAGAACTGCTAATCGTGTTTGGGAAATGTGTAATTGGTTTACCTCCAACATACTCGTTGTAAACTTTAACAAAACAAAATACAATATATTTAAGAGCCCAAGAAAAATAATTCCTTAAAATTTGCCTACAATGCAATATCTGGGTAATCCTATGTAACCGGTCAATAAGGCGACATATCTCGGAGTAATTTTGGACGATAACTTGCACTGGAAGGCGCACAATCAGGCACTTTTTGAAAAGTTTGGAAAAGTTGGCACTGTATAAATCCCGCGAGTACTTTGACAAATACGCTCTAGCAATATTTATTTTGCCATTTTTCGAAGCTAGTTGTCATATCGCGTTGAATCCTGGGGTCACATCTACCAGTCTTATTTGAAGCCGCTCAGGATTTTGCAAAAAAGGGCAATTCCGTTTATCATACAGTCGAACTACAACGCGCACACTGCCCATCTTTTTAAGCACATGAATATTCTACAACTAAAATTATTTACTGAATACAAAACAAAACTGACGGTACAAGCATGTCTTGTGGACGATTACTTGTTACACTCATCCATTTTCGCTTTGCCATCACATCGCACCCATAACGCTGCACATTGAAATTTCCTTCTTTCGAAGACGAAAAATGTCTACAGAGAAAGGACCATAGCTCATGTTGGGACAAAGCTGTGGAATGCTGTTATTGATGGTGTGAAGTAAAGCAGTAATTTTCCGCTCCTGTTAAAAATATTATAAATCAGAGTTATGACAGCGTACTTTCTCTGCAGTTTGTTTTTATTTGTATGGTGGATTGTGTAGAGACTTTGTATTTGTATGTAGATACATATTCGTTTAGTTTATACCTTTGTTGGCTAGTTTCACTAGATTTGATCTGCATGGATCCAAACAAGCTTTTAGCTAGTGATCCAGTTGTTGTTTTAAACATGCTTTGTATAAATGTTCTGAAATAAAATACAATTCAACTCAAATACTTTCAGCTGAAATGAAGTTCTGTTGTTCATGAAACAAACTAATGGCTAAATAACTTGTCCGGGTCTTGCAAATCGTGAATATATGATTAATTCGACAATAATAAATTTTAGTTCCTGCATGATCACACTGATGGCATTCTCCTAAGCCCGACGACACACGAGCGAAGATACTCTAAGAAGACACAAAAATGAGCAGCTGGCTGTGCTGAAATTCCTGACAAGAAGTTCTCGCTCCTCATTAACTTCATCTAATGAAAAAATTCACATATCTAATGCCATGCGAGTATTACAAGATCACAAGTTAGCAGTCATGAGTTCATCCATATTCTGAGTGGAATTAAGGCCAGCTTCGACTGCCATTCTGTGAAAGGCCGACGACGTATTGGAAAGCAGCTTGGATACTGCATCAAACTCTCGAACTCGGCCGTCTTCCATCACCAGAATCCTGCGTAACAACATAAAAACAACTCACATGTCAACCAACATAATAAAAAATGAAAGAAAATTGTCGTTAAATTCATTCCTTATTCTTCCAGCATTTGGGAAAATGCAGTGGGTGTCTCGGTAATAATGATATTCCTCTGAAAAAAATTCAATTTCGTCTTGCAGAGCAAAAATAACTAAAAAAAACATGCACCAAAAGACATGAAACGGAAATCAAATTGCCTTCTTATTTTTGCATCTGTAGTTGATGAAGCAACTTGCGTGGAATATATTTTCGTAACCCACAGAAAATTACGGTTATCAGAAAAGTCCACAGCTACACGGATTAATTACATTTTAATGGCACGCCCTTAGCAGCCCTGCTAAGGATGGGTGCAGCACATTTTCTTGCACACACTTATTCTTCGGCATGTAATTGAAAACATCTGAGTGATTTGGTTGCTGTAATGGGGGCAATATAAATCTAAAACTGATGCGCTGCTTTCAACTAAAACAAATTCATAAACTTATCCTGTTCTACGTTCTACGAAACGGAAGTTCCAGCTTCAAGCGCGGTCGTTGGCGCTGCCTGTTATAGTATTGTAAGAGGGTGAGCTTACAAGAGAATACCCAAACGGTCACCGACGTGCCCTAAAGAGGGCGCGGGAAGAGCGCCTCGTAAACCGACAGTAAACGTTGCTGGCGGGAGTCAGACTTGCCCCTCTCCTAGAAAAGCGAAGGAGCGTTCATTATCTTTTCCCTCTCACTTTTTCCCCGTGCAGCTGGGGGACGCTGAGAAGGCGCCTGTGGTGTTCTTGGCGTATGCTGCCTTGGGGAATCGTCATGAGTATGCCGCTTAAAGGCTGCCGACATGAAGGAAAAGAACGTGTTAAGGAAGCACAGTGTGCGAAGGCAAACAAAGCAGCCAGTTCACAGCCTTGAGGACAGTAGAAATCTTCCTGAAATCCAGTCACAGGTCTACGAGACGTGGCTGATGAACAGCGAGAAAACAATTCCTCTATTTGTAGCAGTTTTGCAAGTCGCAGGCAGGCCTCTTAGGCCTCTTAGACACGGGGGCCAGTGTCTCTGTAATAGGGGAGAGCGCATTCCAACAGCGGTTTCCCGAGCTCTCAGTAGACCCATCAGACGTAATTCAGAAGAGTTATTGCGGTAGACTGACACCCGTTAGGGGCAGGGTTACCATTTCAGTCCAGTTCAGACGAAGAGAGGCAACACTGCCTTTGTTTGTAGCTCCGGACCAGTGTCCAACCCTTCTCGGAAGAAACTGGATAAGTGCGCTTCAGCTCGACCTAAATGACGTTAGATCCGTTGACTCACTGCCGAGCGTTGACGAGCTGCTGACTTGCTACAAAGAAGTATTTTCAGACGGACTAGGATGATTCAAAACTTTGAAAGTCAAAATTGTCAAGGAAGATTCACCTCAAAAATTCTTCAAACCACAAACGATTCCTTTTACATTGCAAGACAAAGCTGCAGAAAAATTGCAAAGAATGCAAGGAGAAGGGGTACTTACACCCGTCAGAACGTCTGAGTGGGCAGCCCCAATTGTTCCTGTGCTCAAGCAATACGGCCACGTGTGCACACGTGGCGACTTCAAGGTTACAATTAACGGTGCCACAGTGCTGGAAAAATATCCCGTACCGCGAGTCGAGGATCTCTGGGCAAAACTTTCAGGTGGCAAAAAGTTTACGAGGCTGAATCTGAAAGACGCTTACCATCAGGTAGAATTTGATACGAGCTGACAGAGGCTAGTGACCATCAATACGCCTCAGGGCCTCTTCCAGTACACCAGACTACCTTTCGGAGTAACTTCAGCGCCGGCCATATTCCAAGGAGAAATGGAAAATTTGCTACAAGACATGCGCCATGTCAAGGTGTACTTTGATGACATCTTGGTAACGGGATTCGACGACGCAGATTACTTGAGTAACGTAGCCAGAGTACTACAGCGTCTGCAGGAAGCAGGCCTCAAGCTAGAGAAGTGTTCATTTCTTGCGACAGAAGTTGAGTACCTGTCATGTCATAAACGCGGACGGACTGAGGCCAAGACCAAATAAAATAGAAGCTCTCGTGAATGCTCCATGTCCCAAGGACGTCAAGCAACTTCAAAGCTACCTTGGACTCTAATTTCTACAGGCGTTTTCTGCCTAACCTTTTGACAGTTCTCCAGCCCTTGAATCTGCTATTTACAAGAGAAACTCCATGGAAGTGGACAAGCGTAGAGGAACAAGCTTTCAGAGAAAGTAAAGCTCTCCTGACTTCTGCGCCGGTACTACACCATTTCGATTCTTCCAAGCAAATCGTTCTCAGTTGCGACGCTTTACCGCATGGAATCGGAGCTGTTCTCGCACACCGAGATGAAAGAGGGGAATGTCCCACTGCCTTCGCATCGAGAAGCCATCTTCCAGCAGAAAATAATTACAGTCAGCTGGACAAAGAAGCCCTTGCCTTAATTTTTGGCGTATCGAAGTTGCATAAGTATCTCTGGGGCCAAGATTTTGAAGTGGTGACTGATCACAAACCACTTCTGGGACTTCTCGGACAGGACAAGCCTATTCTCGGCATATCATCAAATTGAATAATGCGCTGGGCAATTACCCTGTCAGCGTACAAGTATACACTTGTGTGCCGCCCTGGCTCCAGCATCAGCAACGGCGACGCGCTGAGCCGACTACCGCTTCCTACAGAGCCAGGCACAATACCCAAGCCTGCTGATATCTTCATGCTTGAAAGCACATATCCTCGACTTCTTTCACCATCCGCCATCGCCAAACCTAAACCTACAGACCGTGATCCTGTTATGTCATGCCTACGACTGGCGCTGCTTACTGATGTAGAGCTGCCAAGAGGAAGTGATTGGACACTGTTTCAGAAGAACAGTGCAGAGTTTAGTGTTCATGTGAACTGCGTTCTGCGGAGAAGACGAGTTGTCGTTCCTAAAGAATTACAAGCAGAAGTTCTTGATTCCCTTCATGAAACTCACCTGGGTGTGGAAAAGAAGAAATGAGTCGCACGGAGCCACATTTGGTGAGAAGGACTAGACAGTAGCATCGCACAGAAAGTGCAACTTTGCAAAATCTGTCAAGAACACCAGAGAATTTGACGAAAAGCACAGTCTAATCTATGGCCGTTTGCAAAGAAACCATGGTCTAGAGTGCATATTGACTTTGGTGGTCCATTTCAAGGACACTACTTTTTTGTCCTAGACGATGCCTATCCTAAATGGGTATAGACGTGGTTCCCTTCCACGCACCTTCAGCGGACGCCAAAATTCGATGCCTGCGAACCATATTTTCCACACATGGCATTCCAGACATTCCAGACATCATTGTCTCTGACAACGGCACCGCATTCACCAGCGAGAAGTGCGCTGATTTCCTGAGCAAGAACGGCATTCGGCGAATCCTGATCCCGCCATACCACCCAGCATAGAACGGAGCAGCGGAACACGTAGTGCAAACAATTAAGGGGAAACTCAAGAAGGCGGCGCCTGGAGATTTCCAAACGAACATCGACAGGATCCTGCTTTCCTACAGAACAACGCCGCAAGCGTTTACTGGGTCCCCTCCCGCTGAGCTCCTCATGGGCAGGTAGCTGCAAACGCCCATTCAGCGAATGCATCCCGGCCTAAGGGCACACGTGGACTTCAAGCAATTGAAGCAAAAGATGCGCTGCGACAGTAACGCACGCGAAAGCTGTTTTCCTTCGTCCGGCGAGCCCGTCTTTGTTTGAAACTTCCGACCAGGCCCAGCTTGGATTGCCGGAAATGTTCGCCATCCCACATGTTCTTCGTCACTTCAAATAGAACTCGAAGACGGAACGCTGTGGAACAAGCATGTGGACCACTTGCGACAGCGAAGGACGCCCGGCGTTCTCTCAGACGACGAAGATCCTCCTCCTGCACCAGCAGCGACAACGGACACGGAACAGCTGTCTCCACCTCACTACTCATTAAACACCGAGCCATATACAACAGCCTCGGAGCGGCAACAGCAGTCGAGTGCGGCCTCTTTGCACCCCCAGCTTCGTCGGTCTACCCGGGTCCGGAAATCTGTTATCTGCTACGTACTGTAGAGGCGTAAGCAAGACACGGCTCGTCCCCAGTGCCGTGCAGCAGGCTTCATAAGAAAGGGAGGGGGAGCCTGCGGTGTCTCTGGCGTCTGCTGCCTAGGGGAATCGTCGCACTGCCTATCAGTGGATATGCATAGAGCACTCATCAACAGAATCATATATATAATTACAATTTTCAGGACTTGCTTCTGGTTAAACAGCAAAATCATATGCCTACAAGTCTTGCAGGATGTGAACATGAAAAACTGTTGCCATTTAGGTGAAATGGCCCAATTACAACATCCCCGTTAAGCAATTCGCTGTCGGGTAGCTTGTACACACCTAAGTGGAAAGTTATAAATTGGTGGTTACAAGTCTATGAAAAGTAGTTCGTAGCAAACGCTCCACACGTAGTACGGTGCATAATGAAAGTGCAAACATTCTCCCACTTTTGCCGTATGTTGTACAGCATTTCAAAAAGAACTCCGCATACTTTTGATAGGGACAAAAAGAGATACACTAGAGGAAGGGCGTTAACTTGCAAGAAAAACTTTATTGCTTGGAACGAGGAAATATATATGTTAGGCCCCAAAAAACAAAAAGAAAAACAATGACAATTCAACCTCGTTAATACACAGGAGCAACCGAACACATGTATATGACAGCAGCATCATCATTTCTTTTCGGCCAGAAACCCTAATTGATTTTCTGATATTGGTCCTGCTCCGTGGGTTATTATGGGTGACTTCAATGCTCATCACACCATGTGGGGAGGCGTTAGGATGGACGTTAGGGGAAGACAGCTTGTGTCCTTCGCCTCTGACCATGACATCCAGTGCCTGAATGACGGAAGCCCGACCTATATACGAGGGTGAATTATAGCAGCTGCTTGGACTTGACTTTCATTTCAAAATGCCTTAACAACAGCGTCCGGTGGTTTCCGGATGTAGAAACCCATGGCAGCGACCATATCCCAACCTATCTGATTATTACCGGCCATTCCATATTTTCCCCAGCAATGTGTAGGCAGCGCATTGATTGAACAGTTTTTAAATTACTTATGGAGGCTGCTTGCGCAGAGGGCTTCTCTACCGGTCTTGAACAAAAAAATAAGGAGGCCATAGAACACGCCACCTGCCCCTTTAACCCTGTCGCTAACTACACCGATTTTGACTTCGAATTGCAGCGACTGCGATCACAACGGCGCAGGGCAGAGCGCAGATACCGACGCACAAAGTCGCGCCTAGACCTAAGAGATGCTAGGCGCATACAGAAGAAGATTCTGCGCAGAACTCAGGCACTGAAAACACAACGGTGGAGGACGTTTTGCCAAACACTTGAACCACGGAAGCCTTTGTCACGCGTTTGGAGTGTAATTCGGGGTCTTCGCAAGTACCCTCAGCAGCGCTACTCGTTCAAATCCGTAGCGCTCCACCAAAGGCGCAGTGTGATTGAGGGTTGAGGTAGCCGAAGATTTCTGCGCAAGAATAACAGGCCCTCCGAATCCAGGCGCAACGCTGCACTGCAACAATGTTCCACCCTCACGAGATTCTCGGATGGATGCACTATTCTCCATGGAAGAACTTGATGCTGCGCTGGCTTGCTGTAGAAGGACATCATCACCAGGGCCCGATGGTGTGACGTACTCCGCACTTGCCAACTTTGGCCAAGAAGCTCCACGGGCTCATTTGGATACTTATAACAATTCATGGACTGCTGGCATATTTCCTCATGCATGGAAGACCAGTCGTCTGGTTCCACTTCTTAAGCCGGGGAAATCACCGCTCGACCTTTCATCATACCGTCCAATTGCACTCGCCAGCTGCGTCGGCAAAGTCATGGAAAGAATGCTGCTCACACGCGTGGAATGGTACTTGGAGCGATATCAGATTTATCCAACCTTCATGTCTGGGTTCCGACGGGGCCGCTCTTCTATCGACAACGTGGTTGACCTTGTAACGTCGGTGTACCACAGCAAAAGTTTGAAAAGACTGACCGTGGCATTGTTTTTGGATATCAAGTGCGCGTACGACAACGTAACCCATCACGCTATTTTGGAGGCAATGGAAGCTGCTGAGATCGGAGGCCGCACGTTCAGCTGGATACGCAGCTTTTTATCAGAGAGGTCGTTTTTTGTCCTGACTGCGGACGGACCAACGTCCTTACACCGAAATTCGCGCGGAGTCCCTCAGGGTGGAGTGCTGAGCCCAGTTCTCTTCAACCTTGCTCTTATCGGCCTGGTCGACGTATTGCCACAATCTGCTCAGATCTCGTTATATGCAGACGGCATCTGTATTTGGGCATCAGGGGTGACCCGTCCTCAAGTTCGTGCAAGACTTCAAAAAGCGGCATCGATATTGACACCTTATCTTCGCTTAGAGGGCCTGAACATTTCGACCGAAAAGTGTTCACTTGTGGCGTTCACACGCAAAATAATGTCGCGTTACACCATTCGCATCAATGGCGAAGCCATTCCATATGAGAGAAGCCACAGATTCTTGGTGTTGTCATCGACAGGAACCTCTCGTGGAGTCCACATATCTACGACATGAGAAAGAGACTAATTTCGATTGTCCACGTCCTCTCCTTCCTCGGGGGAAAGTCCTGGGGCGCATCAGTGCGCTCGATGCTACAACTGTACCGTTCCCTATTTCTGGGCTACATGCGGTACAGTCTTCAGATATTCAGTTCCATTAGAAAAACAAATATCAACTCTCTTCAAAGTGTGCAAGCGCAAGCTATCCGTATATGTCTTGGACTGCCTAAATGTGCATCAACAGCAGCAACTGTTCGTGTTGCCGGGAACATCCTGTTACAACATACATTGCTGTTGACACCATGAGAACACATATTCGGCACCTCACACGGGTTCCCTTTCATCACCTCGCAACACTCCCAATAATTAGGCCGCGTACTGCATTCGCCAAAGTCATTGAAGCCCATCGCGCACATCTTCAATCGCTGTTCACCCATGCGTCAAGACCGTGCTCACCCTTATGGAGTCTTCAGGAACCTCGGGTTCACCTCTATAATCCTGGCATTACAAAGAAAGCTGGTGTATCACTGCCCGCTCTCAAACAACTGACATCGAATCACCTGAATTCTTACCACAGTCACCGCATACATACTTACACAGATGGGTCAGTTCACTCGACCAGTTCTGCGGGGTCGGTGGTGATACCGGCCAGATCCATGTTCATGAAAGTGAAGACGACCTATCCAGCATCTTCAACTGGTGCGGAACTCGCAGCCTTACGGGCTGCGGTAGAGTTCATCAGTCAAGAACCTCCACATGACTGGACGGTTTTCACCGACTCTAAAGCAGCCCTTCAAGCCCTGCAAGCTGTGCTACGCCGCGAGTCGCAGGAGCAACTTGTTGCTGAGATCCGTCTACTGACCACGGCACCGTTTCCAAAGGTCATGACATCATTTTTCAGTGGCTGCCAGGACACAGTGGTATTAACGGTAATCACCAGGCCGATGCGGCTGAGCGTTCTGCTCACGACGGACTTCCAGCGAGGATCCCAACATCGAGACCTGACGCTGCGTGTGGGCTTCGCCGTTTGGCACTGGAGCTCACACTTTCAGCGTGGAACACGGGAGAGTTTTGCAACCTCCGCCTCAAGGCACTGGACCCTGAACTGCGCCTTCGTCTTCCACGTAACTTAGAACGTCGCGACGCGACACTGTTATGCCGTTTATGGATCGGTGTTGCATTTACCAATTACTATGCTTTCCGGATGGGGATGACCGACAGCCCTGCCTGTGAGAGCTGTGATTGTGAGGAGGCCATCGCTCATCTTCTCTGTGAGTGCAAGACATACACTGTGTTGTGCCCTGGACCACCTCGATCCTCGCCCATTAACAGAGCAAAAGATCCTCGGTCCGTGGCCACAGCAGTCGACTGCCCTCAAGGCATACAAGGCACTCTTTGCCTACTTGAGAGCGACTGGATTGAGTGAGAAATTGTGACAGCGTTGTGCGTGTGTGTGTGCTATGCCTTTTTTCCCTTCTTTCTTCCTCCTTTTAGTCCCCTAATCCCTCTTCCCCAGCGCAGGGTAGCCAACCAGAACCCCTTTCTGGTTAACATCCCTGCCCTTCCCTCCTCCTCTTTATCTATCTATCTATCTATCTATCTATCTATCTATCTATCTATCTATCTATCTATCTATCTATCTATCTATCTATCTATCTATCTATCTATCTATCTATCTATCTATCTATCTATCTATCTATCTATCTATCTATCTATCTATCTATCTATCTATCTATCTATCTATCTATCTATCTATCTATCTATCTATCTATCTATCTATCTATCTATCTATCTATCTATCTATCTATCTATCTATCTATCTATCTATCTATCTATCTATCTATCTATCTATCTATCTATCTATCTATCTATCTATCTATCTATCTATCTATCTATCTATCTATCTATCTATCTATCTATCTATCTATCTATCTATCTATCTATCTATCTATCTATCTATCTATCTATCTATCTATCTATCTATCTATCTATCTATCTATCTATCTATCTATCTATCTATCTATCTATCTATCTATCTATCTATCTATCTATCTATCTATCTATCTATCTATCTATCTATCTATCTATCTATCTATCTATCTATCTATCTATCTATCTATCTATCTATCTATCTATCTATCTATCTATCTATCTATCTATCTATCTATCTATCTATCTATCTATCTATCTATCTATCTATCTATCTATCTATCTATCTATCTATCTATCTATCTATCTATCTATCTATCTATCTATCTATCTATCTATCTATCTATCTATCTATCTATCTATCTATCTATCTATCTATCTATCTATCTATCTATCTATCTATCTATCTATCTATCTATCTATCTATCTATCTATCTATCTGTCTATCTATCTGTCTATCTGTCTGTCTGTCTGTCTGTCTGTCTGTCTGTCTGTCTGTCTGTCTGTCTGTCTGTCTGTCTGTCTGTCTATCTATCTATCTATCTATCTATCTATCTATCTATCTATCTATCTATCTATCTATCTATCTATCTATCTATCTATCTATCTATCTATCTATCTATCTATCTATCTATCTATCTATCTATCTATCTATCTATCTATCTATCTATCTACCTACCTACCTACCTACCTACCTACCTACCTACCTACCTACCTACCTACCTACCTACCTACCTACCTACCTACCTATCTATCTATCTATCTATCTATCTATCTATCTATCTATCTATCTATCTATCTATCTATCTATCTATCTATCTATCTATCTATCTATCTATCTATCTATCTATCTATCTATCTATCTATCTATCTATCTATCTATCTATCTATCTATCTATCTATCTATCTATCTATCTATCTATCTATCTATCTATCTATCTATCTATCTATCTATCTATCTATCTATCTGTGACGTTCCTTGTGTGTGCTACGAGGTTCCGCGTTCGACGGCGCGGCGTAGACGGAGACCCAGATGACAGCGGCATCATCAATTACCCAGCCATGCTCGTTGAGAGTGACGACCAGAACGAAGGGGTTTAAGCCCAACCGGACCCAACCGGACCCGCCGCCGCCGCCGCGGGGAAACGGGCTTTATCCTCCCCAATTGCCGTGGCGGTTCCAGGGGAGGCCTCCCGAGCACATCCCAGGACAAGGGACCACTTTCCCGGCCGGTGACCCGCGGGAACTGTCAGCGGGCCAGAGCGCGCCTTACCTTGAGGAGCGAGTGTCAGTTGATGGATGGAGAGCGGAGGCCGGTGACCCGCGGGAACTGTCAGCGGGCCAGAGCGCGCCTTACCACAGCCGACGCTATGCGCTACCTCGAAGACAACCTTCTTTCCCTCGGACTCAACACGTGAGGGGGGCGAGACTATGGTATGTTTGTGCGCCCAAGTGAAAGCCCTAGCCCCCTTCCTTCCCCTCCGGCGTGGGCGTCCTCACCCTAGGGAGTGTGGAGAAGAGGATATAAAAATCGACAAGCAGTACGGAAGAGGCACGCTCAGGACATCGTTCGCCAAGGGGGCCTTCAGCGCCGAAGCCCGACGGCGTGCAGCTTCTGCCAGCAACCGTTCGAGCTCAACTCCGGAGCCGCTCCATCGTCCCCATGAAGTCGTCGGCACGTAAGCTCGGACGCCCCAGCCTCTGATGTATAATCTTAATCATGTGTAATTATTGAATATATCTGTTTGTTTAAACTGAGCCATAGGGTGTTTCTTTGCCTCTCCGTCCCGTGTGGACCTTGCGCATTATGGGCGGTCATCACACTGGTGTCAGAAGTGGGGTCTCAAAAGCAAATGTCCTCTGAATGCTGCGACATTCATGACTTCAAAATTGTAATCAAAAGGGAATCACGGGACTGATTGTGGGACTTTTACCCCCATTTGAGAGGCTTGAGGCACCGGAGGGCTTGAAAAAAAAAGTCTTTATCTGATGGAGCTCCCACTCCACAGCCGTCGCTCGGAGCAAGCATGCTGGCATTAGGAAGCGTCATTCCGACGTTTACGGGAGATAAGACAGGGGTTCCAATCTGCGATTTCTTTTCCATGCTAGAAGAGATTGGGAAAATGGGGGGATGGTCTGATGCTCAAATGCTGGGAATGGCGAGGTGTAAGATGGCAGGAGCTGCTCATGATTTTGCATGGCGAGACGAAAAAGTAAAATCCACAAAATCATTTGCGGAATTTAAGAAGCTCGCGTTTTAGCATTTCGACACTGAACCACGTCACGTGCGGGTACAGAGGTTCCGTGACGCCGGAAAGATGGTAGGGGAGGACGTGCGAACGTTTGCGTCGCGGCTTCAGCGCTTAGCGCGCGATACGTTAAGCAGGGAGGAGGAAGGAGACCAGCTAAAGAAGAAATACGCGGAGGATATACTTAAAGAGGAAATGACCGCTTTGTTCGTGGCTGGTCTGCAAGAGCCCGTGCGCCTGTTCGTGCTCTCGCGCAAGCCGAGCAATTTCGACCAAGCCGTGGAGGCCGCATTGGATGAGGAACAAAATGAGGCGTTAACGACAGCCGCAGCGAGAGTACGCGTCATAGAGAGAGCGGTGCTCAACCCTGAGGTTGCTCTCTTGACAGAGCGGTTAGATCGCTTAGAACAGCTGCTATCTCAGCAGGTGGAACGCCAGGTTGAAGCGCGCGCTCAACAGCGCCCATTCGCTGGAAACCGGAGACCGCCACAAAGCTACAGGCACGGTATGCGAGATTTTGAAGAAATCGTATGCTTCGCTTGCCAGGGTCGCGGACACATCGCCAGGTTCTGCCAAAACGTGCGCCGTGGGGAGCCACAAAGAGAAGCAGGCGAGACACGCCCTAAGCAAGCCTACAGCGGGGCTCCAGATACCGAGACAAAAAACTAGATAGTCCTCCCCAGCCTGAGGAGCGTGGGGAAGGTGCAGTGGATGATGAGGTGGTGGTAGTTTGTGTGGCCGACGAGGCATGCCCTGTTGTGCGTTGCAAGTTAAATGGTTGTTGCATGGAATTGTTGATAGATACGGGGTCAAAGGTGACATTGCTTAAGGAGAGCAGTTTTAACACGCTTCGAAGGAAGGGGGACCGCGAGGTGTTGGAAGCGTCTGGTGGTATGGCAACCAAATTTGTAGGCATAACGGGGGATCCTCTTGGCATAAGTGGACTCTACCGGTTACACTTCTCTCTCGGCGGCATTGCATTGGAGCACCCCGGCTACGTATGCCCGGACACGGTGTCTCTGCCAAACGGAGTGTCAGGTATATTAGGGCAGGATTTTTTGAGAAAAGGGAAGGTAGTAGTCTCATTCTCTGAGGAAGAGGTTAATGCGGGCGGCTCAAAAGTTCCGTTTTTGAACAGGAGAGGGGCTGAGATTCGCATTACCGATATTGACACCCGCCAAACAGTGGGATCATTGGAGAAGGTATATTCGCGGGTTGCCGTCAGGCTGGTCGATGAGGCGGTCGTCCTTGCTTGGTCGGAGCACATTTTGTACGCGTTTGTGCCTTCAGATGTAGAGAGCGGCGCCGTGGGAGTGCTTGAGCCGGTCGACTCTCTCAGCAATGGCCTGAAGGCAGCCGCGTGCCTCGTGACAGTTAATGACGCCCACAGAGTGCCCCTACGGGTGGTTAACTGTAGCCAGCAGCCACTGAGCCTTCCCAAGAACAAAAAATTGGCTTTCTTCACCTCTGCGATAGAGAAACGTGAGCCCACCGATACGGTACTCGCAACTGTAGAGCATGCTAGTCCTTGGGCTGCTCCAAAGGTGTCGTTCGATCTTTCTCACTTAAAATCCAGGGAGAGGGAGGCTCTGGCTGGTTTGCTGAACGACTACTCGGAGGTATTCGCCGCGTCCAACCTGGATTTGGGCTGCTGTGGCGTTATAAAGCACAGGATAGAAACCGGCACTTCATCGCCCGTTTACCAGCGTGCGTACAGGATTCCTTACCCCCACGTGAGAAGATGGAGCGGCAGGTGCAGGACCTGATTGATCGCGGCATTGTCGAACACTCAAAGTCACCCTGGGGAGCACCAGCACTATTGGTGGAAAAGCCAGATGGCTCGTATCGATTGGTAGTGGACTACCGCAAACTAAATGCCGTAACTCGCATCGATCCATACCCCATCCCCAATATACAGGAGACGCTTTCTCAGCTGGGCTCTGCCAGGTACTTCACGGTAGTGGACATGGCGGCGGGATTCTGGCAGATAGCAATGGATCCGGCAGATGCCGAGAAAACGGCATTCAACACGCCCTCAGGGCACTATGAATGGAAAAGAATGCCGATGGGTCTGGCCAACAGCCCTGCTGTCTGGCAGAGAACCGCTGATGTTATCCTGGCAGGTCTTCTGGGGAGGCTGTGCTTCGTGTATATGGATGACATAATCATATACAGTGACAGTTTTGAGAACCATTTGCGCGATATTGAGCAGGTTTTGGTGCGACTAAGAGGAGCGGGTCTCAAGCTGAAGCCCTCTAAGTGCCAATTCCTCAAAAACGAGGTGAAATACCTCGGGCACGTTGTTTCAGCTGACGGCGTGCGACCGGACCCTGAGAAACTAAGGTGTGTCTCGGATTTTCCATCCCCGACTAGCGTCCGCCAGGTCCGGCAGTTTCTCGGCCTGATCGGTTACTACCGAAGGCACATAGAGGAGTTCGCCAAGCTCGCTAAGCCGCTCACCGCCTTAACAGCCAAAAATGTCGCCTTTCGCTGGGACGAAAACGCGGAGGATGCTTTTGGGGCCCTGAAAAGGAAGCTAATGAGTGCACCGCTGTTGCGCCACCCGGATTTTAATTTGCCCTTCGTTATGGCCACAGATGCGTCAAAGTTCGCAGTTGGTGCCGTGCTATCTCAGGTTATCGAGGGCAAAGAACATCCCATTGCTTTTGCTAGCCGACAGCTGAGCCCCACAGAGCAAAAGTACGGAGCTACGGAAAGAGAGTGCCTCGCCGTGGTCTGGGCAGTAAAGCACTTCAGATGCTACCTTTACGGCCGCAAATTCAAGCTAGTCACAGACTGCCATCCTCTGAAATGGGTGATGAGTGTCAGGGACCCTAGCTCGCGACTCGCTAGATGGAATCTACACCTGCAGGAATACTGCTTTGAAGTTGAGCACAAGTCAGGAAAGACACATCTGAATGCTGATGCATTCAGCCGCACAGCTGCCGTGGCAGCTATAGATGAGTTTGTCCCCGTAGTCGACCCCGCCGAATTACGCACAGAGCAGTGCAAAGATCCTGACCTGAAGCGAATAATCGAAAGCTTAGAGGGCGCGCCGTCTCACCCCGAACAGCTAGGTTATTTCATTGGCAAAGACGGCACCCTGTGTCGGCGCACGAGGCCAACCAGGAAAGGGAGACCAGAGAAAACCGCTTGGGAGAGAGTCGTCATACCTCGGTCGTGGACAGAAAGGGTTCTTCGCGCGTTTCACGATGCACCATGCGCCGGTCATTTTGGCGTAGCGAAAACACGCAGGCGTGTGGAGCGTTTGTACTTTTGGAGTGGCATGCGACAGGATGTTAGAGACTACTGTGTGAAGTGTCATTCCTGTGTCGAAAGAAAAACACCCAAGGGACGAAGACCAGCTCCAATTCAGCCGTTCCCTGAGGTTTCGGCTCCCTTCGAGCGGACAGGTATGGACATAATGGGCCCATTGCCCACGACCACTTCCGGAAACAAGTACATTTTAGTATTTGTCGATCACCTTTCAAAATACGCGGAAGCGGTAGCACTCCCAGATCAGAAGGCAGACACGGTTGCAAGAGCATTTGTCGAACAGATCGTGCTCCGACATGGACCCCCGAGGCAACTCTTGACAGATCGGGGAACGAACTTCGTGTCGCAGCTAATGAGGAGAGTTTGCGAGCTGCTTAAGATCGCTAAGAAGCAGACAACACCGTACCATCCGGCTTGCAACGGCGCGGTGGAGCGACTGAACCAAACCGTGGCCGGGTTCCTGTCGCATTTTGTTTCGCGCTACCAGCGGGACTGGGACTTGTGGCTCCCGTATGCAATGTTTGCCTACAATTCCGCAGCACACGAGAGCACGGGCGAATCGCCATTCTTTCTTCTCTACGGCCGAGACCCGGACCAGCCTAGTGAAGTGCCAGAGTGCCCCCGTCGTGTCCCATACGCTTCACTGGACGACTATAAGGTTGAGCTAGAATCGCGATTGCAAGTGGCGAGGGACATCGCAAAGGAGGCCTTAAAGAAAGCGGCGAAGCGCAGGAAGGAGGTGCACGATCGCAGTGCCAGAGACGCGCCGTTTGATGTGGGGGACAGCGTGTACATTGAAAACTGCCAAAGGCAGATTGGGCTAGCTCGTAAGTTCCAGACGAAGTGGAGAGGACCGTGCGAGGTTGTCGAGAAGCTTTCTCCGGTAAACTTCAGAGTCCGAGACGTGAACCGGCGCTTGATAAGGATACACGCAAATCGCCTCAAGTCGGCACCGGTTCAGTATTCACGAAATGGGGAAAGGGAAAGCGCGGATTTTGATGGGGACAGAAGTGAAGCGGAGCGCGCAGATAGTTCGCAAGAAACGCCCTCTCCTGCATTTTTTCGGCAGGCGCCAGAGGTGACGGCCGGAATGCCACCGGATTTACTTCATGCATTGCTAGAAGAAGAAGCGCGCGAGGTTGCCGCGCAGATAACGCCAGGAGAGGCTCCTGCCACGAGCCCTCGCGAGGCCCAAAGCAGACAAAGGGTCACAGACTTACTTAGTATGACTCATGAAGGCCGATATCCGCTGCGAAATCGGAAAGCTAAGTCGGACTAATGGCGTAAACAGAGCGGAGTTGTGAACTGGTTAGAATTGTGTAATGCCGCAGCTCATAACATTGCTATGTGCTTATGTGTTAAGTTATCGGAGTTGGTAGTTAAACCTTTCTGTCATTAAGTAACACCTTCACAGGAGAGCATGCGGAGCGCATGCACAACCTGCCCTACTTCCTTTCGTTATCTATATTTTTGTCTGTGCCGTGATCGTGCTAGAAGTGGGAGCTCCTTTGTAACTGTTGTAAATTTATTTCGTCCAGTTTGGACTAGAAAGGAGAGGCTTGGGTGCTGAGTTTCTTGTTTATCTGTAAAAGAAGATCAGTGCTGCCCCTGGAGACGCCAGTTATGACAGCGGAGGCATATGGTGTTGTGCAGTGGTGTTGAGTGCAGCGAAAAGTGTTTTGTCGGACGCACTGTGCGAGGCGATTCAGAAAGACAAGGGGAGCTGCATGGACTCAAATGTTCGGAGAACATTCTTCTGGAGGGTGAGCGAGTGTGACGTTCCTTGTGTGTGCTACGAGGTTCCGCGTTCGACGGCGCGGCGTAGACGGAGACCCAGATGACAGCGGCATCATCAATTACCCAGCCATGCTCGTTGAGAGTGACGACCAGAACGAAGGGGTTTAAGCCCAACCGGACCCAACCGGACCCGCCGCCGCCGCCGCGGGGAAACGGGCTTTATCCTCCCCAATTGCCGTGGCGGTTCCAGGGGAGGCCTCCCGAGCACATCCCAGGACAAGGGACCACTTTCCCGGCCGGTGACCCGCGGGAACTGTCAGCGGGCCAGAGCGCGCCTTACCTTAAGGAGCGAGTGTCAGTTGATGGATGGAGAGCGGAGGCCGGTGACCCGCGGGAACTGTCAGCGGGCCAGAGCGCGCCTTACCACAGCCGACGCTATGCGCTACCTCGAAGACAACCTTCTTTCCCTCGGACTCAACACGTGAGGGGGGCGAGACCATAAGTGCGGTGGTATGTTTGTGCGCCCAAGTGAAAGCCCTAGCCCCCCTCCTTCCCCT